>NW_026909136.1:0-183000 GCF_033115175.1 Lepus europaeus
CAATCCCAGATATTGCTACAGCCTCTGTGTTTGTGTTCTGGATATTATCGATGGACTTTATGTTTTGAATGTTTTTTATCAGGGAACATTTATTTTTGTGCTGAAACACTAATTTCTTTCACATGGAGACACCAGCACTACACATTCGTATTTTCTAAGAAGAAAGCTAGAGGAACTGTCGCAAACAAACATGATATTTCTCTTTGTATACATGACATTTTATGTAGTTGCCATACGAAAAGACGTTGCTTTTTCCAATAGATTTTTACTGTGATTTTCTCAGTCCATTACGTACGAATTCCGCACAACTTTGTCCGGATATGACTCGATGAAACCAGAAATATCCGGTTGTGTTTTGGCTACCTCAATCCCAGGTATTGCTACATTCTCTGTGTTAGTGTTTTCTGGATATTATCGACGGACTTTATTGTTTTGAATGTTTTTTATCAGGGAACATTTAATTTTGTGCTGGGAACCACTAAGTGGTTCCACATGGAGAAACCAGCTCTACACATTCGTATTTTCTAGGGAGAAAGCTAGAGGAACTGCGGCAAACAAACATGGTAATTCTGTTTGTATACATGACATTTTATGCACTTGCCTAACAAAAAGACTTTGCTTTTCTCCAAAACCATTTTTACTGTGAGTTTCTCGGTCCATTGCATACGAATTCTACACCACTTTGTCAGGATATTACTGGATGAAAGCAGAAATATCCGCATGTGTTTTGGCGAACTCAATCCCTGATATTGCTACATTCTCTGTGTTTGTGTTTTCCGAATATTATCGACGGAATTTATTGTTTTGAATGTTTTTTATCAGGGAACCTTTAATTTTGTGCTTGGAAACACTAATTTTTCCACATGGAGACAGCAACTCTACACATTCATATTTCTAGGTGGAGAGCTAGAGCATCTGCGGCAAACAAACATGATATTTCTGTTTGTATAGATGACATTTTATGCACTTGCCTAACTAAAAGACTTTGCTTTTCTCCAAAACCATTTTTCTGTGATTTTCTTGGTCCATTGCAAGCGAATTCCACACAACTTTGTCCAGGTATGACTGGATGAAACCAGAAATATCCTGTTGTGTTTTGGATAACTCAAGCCCAGATATTGCTACATTCTCTGTGTTTGTTTTCTGGTTATTATCGACGGACTTTATTGTTTTGAATGTTTTTTTTATCACAGAACATTTAATTTTGTGCTAGGAAACGCTAGTTGGTTCCACATGGAGACACCATCTCTACACATTCGTATTTTCTATGGAGAAAGATAGAGTAACTGTGGCAAATGAGCATGATATTTCTGTTGGTACACATGGCATTTTATGCAGTTGCCTTACGAAAAGACGTTGCTTTTCTTCAATACAATTTTTAATGTGATTTTCTCGGTCCATTGCATATGAATTCCACACCACTTTGTCCAGATATGACTGGATGAAATAAAAAATGTCCGCTTCTATTTTGGCTAACTCAATCCCAGATATTGCTACAGCCTCTGTGTTTGTGTTTTCTGGATATTATCAACGGACTTCACTGTTTTGAATGTTTTTCATCACAAAACATTTAATCTTGTGCTTGGAAACAATAATTGGTTCCACAGGGAGATACCAGCTCTACACATTCCTATTTTCTGTGGAGAAAGATAGAGGAACTGTGGAAAACAAACATGATATTTCTGTTTGTACACATGACATTTTATGCAGTTGTCTTACAAAAAGACGTTGCTTTTCTCCAATACCATTTTTACTGTGCTTTTCTCGGTCCATTGCATATGAATTCCAAACCATTTTTCCGGATTTGACTGGATGAAACCAGAAATATCCCGTTGTGTTTTGGCTAACTCAAGCCCAGATATGCTACAGCCTCTGTTTTGTGTTTTCCGGATATTATAGGCGGACTTTATTGTTTTGCTGGTTTTTTTTATCAAGGAACATTTAATTTTGTGCTTGCAAACACTAATTGGTGCCACATGGAGACACCAGCTCTACACATTTGTATTTTTTAGGGAGATAGCTACAGGAACAGTGGCCAACAAACATGATATTTCTGTTTGTACACATGACATTTTATGCAGTTGCGTTAAGAAAAGACGTTGCTTTTCTCCAATACCATTTTTTTTTAGATTTTTTTTAACTTTTATTTAATGAATATAAATTTCCAGTGTACAGCTTATGGATTACAATGGCTTCCCCCTCGCATAGCTTCCCTCCCACCTGCAACCCTCCCCTCTCCCGCTCCCTCTCCCCTTCCATTTGCATCAAGATTCATTTTCAATTCTCTTTATATACAGAAGATCAATTTAGTATAAAGATTTCAACAGTTTGCGCCCACCTAGAAACACAAAGTGAAACATACTGTTTGAGTACTAGTTATAGCATTAAATCAAAATGTACAGCACATTAAGGACAGAGATCCCACATGAGGAGCAACTGCACAGTGGCTCCTGTTGTTGACCCAACAAATTGACACTCTAGTTTATGGTGCCAGTAACCATCCTAGGCTGTCGTCATGAGTTGCCAAGGCTATGGAAGCCTTCCAAGTTTGCTGACTCTGATCATATTTAGACAAGGTCATAAAAGACAGAGTGAGGATAGTAATCAATGATCCTAAGAGTGGCATTTACCAGGTTTGAACAATTATACAGCATTAAGTGGGGAAGAGGACCATCAGTACACACAAGTTGGGAGTAGAGCCATTGGTGGTAGAGTAGAGGTTATGATTACGAAGGAATGAGGCCCAAGTGGAATAGACAGGGTCTAGAACAAAGGACAGAGTCATTATTAGAGGAGCTAAGAAAGGTGCTGTTTAAGCTACAATTAAGTTTTCTGATTGAGAGGCAAATAGAACCTGATAGAATGGGCTTGATAATAATCTGGTGGGCTTTAGGCCTTGTAAATTCAGAGGCCCAGACCTATCTATCTCTTCACATGGGGTGTATCCTAAGGGAGGTGTGAACCTCCTAGGGGAAGGCACTCTGTTGTCTTTCATTACTTGGCTGGCCTGGGAGAGAGCTGGCCAGGTAAAGGCAGGGGGCATCTCTAACAAGAAATTTACAGTTCTGCCTGCAATGTTGCTGACCCTACTTGGCCATCCCCTCAGCTGCAGTGGTCACTTTGGAAGTTGGGCTGAGTGAAGGGCTTTTCAGCTTAGAACCAATAAGATCTGTGGCTCTAACCTGGGCATCCTTCAACTCCAGGGCAGGTCCATTTCCAGTGATCCAACTCTTGGCAGAGCTGCCAGGGCTCTTCACAAGCTGACTTCTGCTGCAGCCCAGGCTTACCACATTGAAAGCCACTGCAGTGGACTGGCCTGTTGGGTCACCTTGAGGGCAGATCACTGTACAGATCAGCCATTAATAGGCCTGCCACCCTTTGCTTCTGATGCCGAGCTTTCTTTTCCTCCTGGTTTGTGTTAAAGCAGACCAGAGGATGCAAGTCAAGGGAGTGCCCGTGTCCCATCTCTAATCTTCGGTGGCCTGAACTACAAGTCTATAGTCACAGGCATGTTCTGTAGTAGTTTTTCTAAGGTAGACAATGCCCATGAGGAAAATTATATTCTCACTTTAAAACTTTCTTTTCCTTTGGTCTGAAAGGGAGGTTTTTTCTATTTACTGTATACTTCACTGATGGCGAAGTGAATCTAGCTATGAGATTATTATTTAAGTTCTTATTTTGGCTATGCTATTACAGAAAAATGTTAGCCATCTCTTTTATAAGGTCTAAAGATTAAATTGTGTGTCGTACAGATTCCTTCATAATAGAATTAGTTTCCTACCTTGAAGAGAATAGAGAAATGAAAGAACAAGTTGGGCTTAGAATAGAGAATTGAGGGAGCAAGTCCTAGATCGCTTGCTGACAATAGCAATATTACATCAATACTTAGCAAACCGTTTCAACCATTAGATAACAACTTAAGAAAACATTTACCAGAAGGTCCAATGCCTTCTATAAATTTTAAGAATCATGTATTTGAAAACACCTCTTAAATATCTAACATGGTGTAGTTTGTTTAGCCAGTAAACTTAAGCACAACCATATAAAATGTTTTTAGTTTCTTTCTACCAACACGTTTAAAACATATGATACACAGATTCAGGTCACATGAATTAAAATGTATCTTTGATTGATTTTAGCAGCTTAAATTTATGGACAATCTTATCTATAAGCCATTTAAAATAAAACTCTTAATAAAATTTCCCCATGTGGACATACAATATGTACACACACATAACATAGCATAATAGACCAATATAGCATTTTTAATAATAGCTTTTAAAATCTTTAACTCTTTTTGTAGATTGCCAATTGATTTGAATTGCTTTTTGTTGTTAGTAACCTCAGTTAACTATACTTTCTCTCAGTTGGTACTGTTAATACATTATTGGCTTCATCTGTTTACAGAGCCATCCCATAGTACTGAATACAATAAAAGTGGCTGGAAAACGTCCATAGGAACCTATAGGAGGACAGCTAAACACAGAACCAACAACGCTTTAGTTTTATGAGCAGCACATCATATATAACTGTGGATGACAAAAGACTTTAAGTCGCCATGTTTAAAATTATAAACTCATCAGCCAACAAGAGGCACTTGCTTACTTCACAGTATTTTTGAAAGCACCTGTAGGATTTTACAAGTATTTAACCCTTTAGGCCTCTGAGGCTTTCTCATTAAGATAACTATCATGTCTAGTAACACAAGATCATTAGACTTTTTAATTCTCAAACATTTGTATTAATAGCATTTTCCATTATAGAAACTTAAAGTTTGGTACCACATCACATCTTGACACTCCTTCTAATATAATCCAAAGAGCCTGATTAGTTGGTGTCTCTATAGGATGAGAGACATAGGTCCTTCGATTTTTTCAGTTGGGCCCAAACTGGAAAAACCAAAGTCCAGGATTTACTGGAAATTTTAGAATCCAGATTGTTTGAAACTTTGATTTTTTGAATGCCTGTCAAGAATGCCAAGAAGGCTCAAAATCCAAAATATCTGGTTGAAATAAGATTCCTTAAAATCATGACATAACATAGACCAAATCTGATCATTGTTACAAGGTGATTATTCAAATCTTTGAAAATAAGCACATATTTACATAACCCATAACTCTTAATAAAAATTGAGCTGTTTTTGAACAATTAGAATTTAACAGACATCAAGAGAACATAATAGATTACTTTAACACATTGATTTAACAGAGCATCAGAGTTTAATTCTATGTCAAAGAGAAAGTGAGCTTCCTGTGATCTTTTGCTGTGAGGTTTCCTTTCTTTACCTTTTTTCATATTGGTGACCATGTTTCTGTGTTTCTGTGTGTAACACATCTTTAAGCATCTTTTGCAGGGCAGGATGAGTGGCAACAAATTCTTTCAGTTTCTGTTTGCCTTGAAAACTCTTAATTTCACCTTCATTCACAAATGAGAGCTTTGCAGGATATAATATTCTGGGCTGGCAGTTTTTCTCTCTTAGTACCTGGGCTATGTCTCGCCATTCCCTTCTAGCTTGTAGGGTTTCTGATGAGAAGTCTGCTGTGAGTCTAATTGGAGATCCTCTAAGAGTAACCTGACGTTTCTCTCTTGCACATTTTAGGATCTTTTCTTTATGTTTCACTGTGGTGAGTTTGATTACAATGTGTCGTGGTGAGGATCTCTTTTGGTCATGTTTATTAGGGGTTCTATAAGCTTCCTGTACTAAGATGCCTCTGTCCTTCTCCAAACCTGGGAAATTTTCTGCTAGTATCTCACTAAAAAGGCCTTCTAATCCTTTCTCCCTCTCCATGCCTTCAGGAACTCCTAGAACCCGAATGTTGGGTTTTTTAATAGTATCCTGTAGATTCCCGACAATATTTTTTAGATTTCTAATTTCTTCTTCTTTTCTTTGGTTTGCCTGTTTCCTTTCCTGTTCTCTGTCTTCTAAGTCTGATATTCTCTCTTCTGCTTCGCCCATTCTGTTTTTAAGGCTCTCTAATGTGTTTGTCATTTGATCTATTGAATTCTTCATTTCATTATGATTTCTCGTCACTATCAGAGTTTCTTGTTCCACTAGTTGTTTCATTTCATTTTGATTCCTCCTTAATATTTCATTTTCACGAGAGAGATTTTCTATCTTGTCCATTAAGGATTTCTGTAGTTGAATAATTTGCTTTTGAGAACTTCTTAATGTTCTTATGAATTTTTTGAGATCCGCTTCTTACATTTCTTCGATCTCATCATCTTCATAAATTGAATTGGGGTGTCTTTTTCATTTGGGGGCGTCATAGTGTCTTCCTTGTTCTTGTTAGCTTGGTTTTTGCGTATGTTGTTTGGCATGTTGGAGATATTTGGTTTCTTCACTGTGGTGTTTTTTCTTGTTACACTATGGCTCTATATTAAGTGGACTGTCTGCTTTCAGTTGAGTCTTAGAGGCTTGAGATGAGTGTGGACTGAGAGCTGTGTTTGGTTCCTCAGGGTTGAGGGTGTGTCAAAGATGACACTCCCAGGTTAGGTGTGGTAAATCTCTCTTTCTTTCTTTGATTCAAAAGGGAAGTAATTCCACACAGCTGAATGTAATTGGAGGTAGTTAGCAGGCAAATGATATACCCACATGAGCCAGAGATTGGAAGCTCTTTCCCAAGGACCACAGTGTGGGCTCCAATTCTCCTGCAGTCTCCCACTGGGTTGCCAAGTTAGATGCTAATCTCCTTTTATTTCACCCCTCCTCCCAGAGTCAGGTTTTTCTGCTAGGCTCAGGGCCGGTGCAGACCTGAGGTCGCCCTGCTTATGACGTATGTCCAAAATATCGCCTGCTCTGTCTTGCTCGCCTTTGAGAGGTGAGTGGAGAGAGAGATACTTGTGTCTGTATCGGTCACTTTTTTTATTTTTTTCCTATCTCTCTTCTAGTTAGCCTGGTGAATTTTTCCCCACAGAGTTTCAAGCCTCGTTCCCTCTAGCCTCCTCTTTCCGCTTTCCTGCTGGTGTCCTGGGCTAATGAGGTTCGGCTTACCTTGCGTTCCAGCGCTGGTGTGTTGAGTCTGCTGCTGGTGTCCTGAACTTGGGCTCCCACGCTCTCCACGCAGGTCCACTGTGAATCACTGGTTCCGGAAGAGTTTCCTCTGCTGTTTCATCCCCTACTCTGCCTTGACCCTGCAGTATCTCCACTTTTATTAACCTGTCTCTCGCCCGCTCTAATAGTGTGCTCCCTGCCTATTCCGCCATCTTGCCACGGATTCCAATACCATTTTTAATGTGATTTTCTTGGTCCATTGTACACGAATTCCACACCACTTTGTCCGGATATGGCTGGATGAAACCAGAAATATCCCGTTGTGTTTTGTCAAAATGAATCCCAGATATTACGACAGATTCTGAGTTTGTGTTTTTGAATATTATCGAAGGACTTTATTGTTTTGAATGTTTTTTATCAGGGAACATTTAATTTTGCGGTTGGAAACAATAATTGGTTCCACATGGAGACACTTGCTCTACACATTCGTATTTTCTAGGGAGAAAGCTAGAGGAACTGCGGCAAACAAACATGATATTTCTGTTTGTATAGATGACATTTTATGCACTTGCTTAACTAAAAGACTTTGCTTTTTTAAAAAACCATTTTTACTGTGATTTTCTTGGTCCATTGCAAGCGAATTCCACACAACTTTGTCCAGATATGACTGGATGAAACCAGAAATATCCTGTTGTGTTTTGGCTAACTCAAGCCCAGATATTGCTACAGCCTCTGTGTTTGTTTTCTGGTTATTATCAACGGACTTTATTGTTTTGTATGTTTTTTATCAGGGAACATTTAATTTGTGCTAGGAAACGCTAATTGGTTCCACATGGAGACACCATCTCTACACATTCGTATTTTCTATGGAGAAAGATAGAGGAACTGTGGCAAGCGAACATGATATTTCTGTTTGTACACATGGCATTTTATGCAGTTGCCTTACGAAAAAACGTTGCTTTTCTTCAATACCATTTTTACTGTGATTTTCTCGGTCCATTGCATACCAATGCCACACAACTTTGTCCAATATGACTGGATGAAACCGGAAATATCTGATTTTGTTTTGGCTAACTCAATCCCAGATATTGCTACAGCCTCTGTGTTTGTGTTTTCCAGATATTATCGACGGACTTTATTGCTTTGAATGGTTTTTAGCAGGGAGCATTTTCTTTTATGCTTGGGAACACTAATTGTTTCCACAAGGAGTCACCAGCTCTACACATTCGTATTTTCTAGGGAGAAAGCCATAGGAACTGTGGCAAACAAACATGATATTTCTGTTTGTATAGATGACATTTTATGCACTTGCCTAATGAAAAAACTTTGCTTTTCTCCAAAACCATTTTTACTGTGATTTTCTCTGTCCTTTGCATACGAGTTCCACACCACATTGTCCGGATATGACTGGGTGAAATAGAAAATATCCGGTTTTTTTTTGGCTAACTCAATCCCAGATTTTGCGACAGCCTGTGTGTTTGTGTTTTCAGGATATTATCGACGGACTTTATTGTTTTGAATGTTTTTTTATCAGGGAACATTTAATTTTGTGCTTGGAAACACTAATTGGTTCCACATGGAGACACCAGCTCTACACATTCTTATTTTCTGGGGAAGAAGCTAGAGGAACTGCAGCAAACACGCATGATATTTCTGTTTGTATAGACGACATTTTATGCACTTGACTAACGAAAAGACTTTGCTTTTCTCCAAAAGCATTTTTACTCTGATTTTCTCGGTCCATTGCATACGAATTCCACACTAGTTTCTCCGGATATGTCTGGATGAAACCGGAAATATCCGGTTTTGTTTTGGCTAACTCAATCCCAGATATTGCTACAGCCTCTGTGTTTGTGTTTTCCGCATATTATCAACGGACTTTTGTTTTGACTGTTTTTTATCGGGGAACATTTAATTTTGAGCTTAGATACACTAATTGGTTCCACATGGACACACAGGCTCTACATATTTTTATTTTCTAGGGAGAAAGCTAGAGGAACTGTGGCAAACAAACATGATATGTCTGTTTGTATAGATGACATTTTATGCACTTGCCTAACGAAAAGACTTTGCTTTTCTCCAAAACCATTTTTACTGTGATTTTCTCGGTCCATTGCATACGAATTCTAAACGACTTTTTCCGAATATTACTGGATGAATCCAGAAATATCCGGTTGTGTTTTGGCTATCTCAATCCGAAATATTGTGAAAGATTATGTGCTTGTGTTTTCTGGATATTATCGATGGACTTTATTATTTTGAATGTTTTTATCAGGGAACATTTAATTTTGTACCAAAGAAACACTATTTGTTTCATCATGGGGGTACCAGATCTACACATTCCTATTTTCTAGGGAGAAAGCTAGAGGAACTGCAGTAAACAACCATGATACTTTTGTTTGTATAGATGACATTTTATGCACTTCCCCAACGAAAACACTTTGCTTTACTCCAAAACCGTGTTTACTGTGATTTTCTCGGTCCATGGCATACGAATTCCACATCACTTTGTACGGATATGACTGGATGAAACAAGAAATAACCATTTTTTTTGCTAACTCAATCCCAGATATTGCTACAGCCTCTGTGTTTGTGTTTTCCAGATATTATCAATGGACTTGATTGTTTTGAATGTTTTTATCGGGGAACATTTAAATTTGTGCTTGGAAACAATAATTGGTTCCACATGGAGCCACCAGCTCTACAGATTCGTATTTTCTAGGGAGAAAGCTAGAGGAACTGCGGGAAACAATCATGACATTTCTGTTTGTATAGATGACATTTTATGCACCTGTCTAACGAAAAGACTTTGCTTTTCTCCAATACCATTTTTACTGTGATTTTCTCGGTCCAAGGCATACGAATTCCACACCAGTTTGTCCAGATATGACTGGATGAAAGCAGAAATATCCGGTTGTTCTTTGGCTAACTCAATGCGAAATATTGTGTAAGTTTCTGTGTTTGTGTTTCTGGATATTATGGATGGACTTTATTGTTTTGAATGCTTTTATCAGGGAGCATTTAATTTTTTACCGAAGAAACACTAATTGGTTCATCATGGGGACAACAGCTCTACACATTCTTATTTTCTAGGGAGAAAGCTAGAGGAACTGCGGCAAACAAACATGACATTTCTGTTTGTATAGATGACATTTTATGCACTTGCCTAACGAAAAGATTTTGCTTTTCTCCAAAACCATTTTCACTGTGATTTTCTCGGTCCATTGCATACGAATTCCACACCAGCTTTTCCAGATATGACTGGATGAAACCCCGACTATCTGGTTGTGTTTTGGCTAACTCAATCCCAGATATTGCTACAGAATCAATGTTTGTGTTTTCCGGATATTATCAATGGAATTTATTGTTTTCAATGTTTTTTATCAGGAAACATTTAATTTTGTGCTTGGAAACACTAGTTGATTCCACATGGAGACACCAGCTCTACACATTAATTTATTCTAGGGAGGAAGTTAGAGGAATTGTGGCAAACAAACATGATATTTCTGTTTGTATCGATGACATTTTATGCAATTGCCTAACGAAAACACTTTGCTTTTTCTAAAACGATTTTTACCGTGATTTTCTAGGTCCATTGCATACGATTTCCACACCACTTTGTCCGGATATACCTGGATGAAACCAGAAATATACTGTTGTGTTTTGCCTAACTCAATTTGAAATATTATGAAAGCCTCTGTGTTCGTGTTTTCTGGATATTTTCGATGGAATTTATTGTTTTGAATGTTTTTTATCGGGGAACATTTAATTTTGAGCTTGGATACTGCAATTGGTTCCACATGGAGACACCAGCTCTACATATTTGTATTTTCTAGGGAAAAAGCTAGAGGAAATGCGGCAAACAACCATGATATTTCTGTTTGTATAGATGACATTTTATGCACTTGCCTATCGAAAATACTTTGCTTTTCTCCAAAACCATTTTTACTGTGATTTTCTCGGTCCATTGCATACGATTTCCACACCACTTTGTCCGGATATGCCTGTATGAAACCAGAAATATTCGGTTGTGTTTTGCCTCACTCAATTCGAAATATTGTGAAAGCCTCGCTGTTTGTGTTTTCTGGATATAATCGATGGACTTTATGGTTTTGAATGTTTTTATCAGGGAACATTTAATTTTGTACCGTTGAAATGTAAGACCCCTTAAGCAGGTGTCCCACAAATTGACCGGACCCCAGAAACACGGACTCCACTCCAATCGCTGCAATAGCAAGAGGAAGTTTATTTCATTTGCAAATGGGCCGTCTCAACAGCACACTCTAGTGTAGTGCAGAGAGAGCGGCCTCGATCATCAATTTCACAAAGTATTTAAGGCTTAAAACCACAACATTAGCATATTTCCACAATGTTACAATTTCATTTGGTAACTTAAAGGATTACAGGGTAAAAGGGGGTTTCCAGGGTAAAAGGGAAGAAGTTACATGCTGTACGTGCCTTGTGGTTTTCATTTCTAGCTTGAGCAAGCAAGGGCAGGGGTCAATGTAGTGTGTAATAACTTGTGGTATCGTAACAGGACAGAGGTTGGGTACAATTTTTTGTTAACTTCTGCCTTTATAGTTCCTAAAACGGTTACAAAAACGATTACATACTGCAAGTTCAGCTAAAGTTCAGCTATCTTATGAAAGCATTTTTATTTCTTGCAAAAATTATTGCAAGCCCAGCCAATTTGCACAGAAGCAGAACAATATGCAGTTAGCTCAAGCAACTCCATCTTAAACCTAACCAGCCTAATTCTTTCACTCCCTCCTCTTTTTCTTGGCACATTTTAATCTTAAAATTTAAGGAATAGCTGCATCCTAAAATTTTTCTTCTATGTCCTCCGTTTTTAAACTTTGATACTGCTGGGTCAGGACCAAGGCGTGGGTGATAGACAATCTACTTTTAATAAACTGAAGAAGCCTATATTATGCAGGGCCCAAAGGTTAAAATTAAAAGTAATATTATTAAAGGTCCTGTGCTGGTGGAAATTAGGGTTGTTAACCAAGGGGATGAGTTAAACCAGCTCTGAAACCATGACTGTCCTGCCTCAAAATGGCTCTGTCATTGTTTTAATCTTTCCCTTAATTTTGCCATGCTATCTCTGACCACTCCAGTGTGATCCGCATAGAAACAACACTCTTCCTTTAGGGCTGCACAGAGTCCCCCTTCCTTTAAAAATACCAGGTCCAGCCCCCTTCTATTTTGTAATACTACCTCGGAAAGTGAAGTTAAGGACTTTTCCAAGGCACAGACGGATTCTTCTAAAGCTTGTAAATCTGAATGCACAGCTTGCTGTAACAGGTGAAACTGATTTGTCTTTGACAGAGCAGTGGCTCCGGTACCTATGCCTGCTCCGATGCCCCCGACTGTGAGTCCTCCCAATATGAGGGCTAGCGTTATGGATAAGGGTTCCCTAGGGAGCCGGAGATTTCCCTCATATTGTCGGTAGACTTCCTCAGGGTCATGTAGTGTGACCCGAGGCCATACTTCAACCATGACGCACCATTCATGAGTTCGATTATGAGCTTGTCCTGCCAAGCAGGGGGTTAGGCCTGTATTGCATGCCCAAAATGTCCCATTTGGTCCTGTTAAATAATAGGTGCCTGGTTTGAGAGTCATAGTTTTATTACAGAGGCCCTGATATTGAGGGGGAATGGAGCCTACGCAAAGTCCCTGTCCTGATACTTCTGTAAGAGTTAGTCGGTGGGATGGCAGATTGGAGCACTGGGGAGGGACATTGGTATGGTTGGTCCAATTTCCAACGACAGCTACTCCCTCATAATAAGGGGGAGGTGAGGCTAGGCACAGCCAGCAATCCCGGGTCCTATCGGGGTCAGAGCCATTCAATGCTTGGAAGGCCCCATGTATTAGGTTGAGGAGCCTATCCCCCGTTCCGGGTAAGGAGGAATTTTCGGGGCCGGGCGGAGGAGGCGTTGCTACTACGTGCTTATTCGGGAAAATGGTTGTCGGGGAAGCCAGACTGGACTGACTGCTGGCAGGCGTCTGACTGGGCCGATTTCTGACAAGTACCTGCCCAAGAGATTTCCCCTTTGCAAAGTGTGGGGAGGTTGGGCTCCTCTGATCTGTTAATATTTTATTTGGTCCAACCGATACGGTTGCGACAGTAACTGTCCGGCTCAAGGCGAATAGGGCAAAGGGGTCTCTGGCCGGTCTATACAAGTATATGCCCCATGACTTAGGCCCAACCCATTTGTCCTGTTTTCCCTTATCTGTGAAGCGAAGGATCTGGAGGTGACACCTACCCAACGTCCCATTTATACAAGTACTACAGTCCCTACCCCCACAGTTACTAAATATTATACCTGGAGCCGCCCCGATAGTAATCAGGTCCCATGAAGAGGAGGGTTTCCAGTGTGCACTTCCAGTGGTTTCACATCCCCATTTTTCACAGTATCCTACTTCGGGGCCCCCGCAACCAGGAAGGGATTTTCCATTCTTTCCCCCGGGACAGACATAGGTTCCCCCCTTCCCAACACATACATCATCAGCATCAAAAAGTTGACAAAGGTCAAAATACAATTCAGGAAAATAATCACTAAGAACATTAAAACCAGAGGTGCTATTGACAATTGCTCCAGTTCTTAAATTAATAAGCTGCCAAGTAATATGATAAGGGATATGAGGACTTGAGTTTACTACAACCATGCTGAAAAAGAATACTAAGAGCAAAATAGTCTTATCTTGAGGGGGTTTTGAGTGCGTTGTAGTCTCCATTCCGGTGTCGGCTTGTCGGCAGGGCTGCCTGTCCCTTGACTCTGTTCAGTTGCTGCTTTCTTGACGTGCGACACGTGAATCCAGGCAGCGATTCCGTCCACTTTTACCGCCATCGGTGTGGTCAGTAGTACTGTGTAAGGTCCTTTCCAGCGCGGCTCAAGATTCTTGGTCTGGTGCCTGCGAACGTAGACGGTGTCCCCAGCCTGGAACGAGTGTGGGAGCACGGGGCCTTTGGACTGATATGCGGCAGCCAGCTGCTTCCCTATGTGCTTGTGAATCAGCTGCAAGGCACGGAAACGAGTCTGCAAAGTAGGGGATGTTGCAAAAGAGTCAATACTGGGTCCCAACAAATCTGCCGTGGGTGGAGGGCCTCCATACAATATTTCATAAGATGTTAGTCCACATACAGAAGGTGTTTTGCGAGCCCTAAACAAAGCCATTGGCAGCAATTCAACCCAGTCTCTAGTGCCAGTCTCCATTATCAACTTAGTTAAGGTCTCCCTAATTGTTGTTTTGAAACAAAGGAGGGGAGCAGGGTGTTTGAGAAGCGGATGCATATAAATACCTTCTCTTTAGGCCTGTCACACACACATAAGCTCACAACTGGCTTCCTGCCTAACATTTTCCCTCAAGAGGAATACCCAAAATTTTGGGATTATGGATGGAGTTCCGTCTTCCGTAACTTCTTCACAGCTGGCATATGGGCGTCGAGGGAGATCTGGGTATTCTCTCTTGCTATCTGTCTTATGGTATGTGACAGTAGCCTTAGGAACACTGTGCCGGCCTCCCATCATTTTTTTATTTTTATAATTTTTTGTAACTTTCACACACCCTCTTCAACTTACTTTAAATATTTTACCATTTCCATTCCAGTCTAGAGTAAACTAGCCATCAGGATAAAGTCATTCTTACAAACCATGTCCTTTCCTTATTTAAAAAGCTCTTTTCTTTTTAGCCCTTCTTACTAAGAACACTCTTTACCAAGTACACACTTTTATACTTGATGTTTTCCATAGAGCCTGGTTGGCTCTTCTTACCTCACCAGAAGACTAACAAAGCCAGATCAATCAGGACTACTGCAAAACACTCAGTCAATTAAAACAGATAGTTAACTTTAGCTCCTTTCCAGAGTTAGTCCTCGGACAATTAAAGTCTAGCAACAGTAATATTACGGGCCTTCAACAAAGTCATCGGCAGCAACTTGACCCAGTCCCTAGTGCCAGTCTCCACTATTAATTTAGCTAAGGTCTCCTTAATTGTTCTGCTCATACGTTTTACCTGATTAAATCCCCAGCACCCTGGCCACCAACTGACTCACCCGGGAGACGATAGCGGGTCCGTTGTCTGACCCCAGTACCTTTTGGTAGTCCAAATCGGGGAAATATTAGTGCGGTTCCTTCCTTGGTCGGGAAGGCTTCTTGATGGAGGAAGCTGCTGTCTTCATTATACCAGGTGTACTCAGCATCTGGTAGGGGCCGATCTGTCAGGTCCTTTCGGGCCCCATGGACTTCGGCCAGCACCTGTTGGCAGTTATGACTGACCTGCGTTTTGGTCTCCTGGTTCCGGTAGCAGTGTGGCGGGATCGAGGGAGGTCGTTGTTTCAAATCGAATACGTTCAGGGTTACTCAGGTTATTCTTGGTAAGCAGCTGGGAGTAGTAGTCGGGGCCAGTGGGCAGCGCCCCACTTCCAAAGGCCCCCCTCAGCTGGCTCTGCCCGCTGATCGGGCAGCCACTGCCAAAGGGAGCAAAGAGGCTAAAGTTGGCGGTGATGGTAGGCTCCGTTAGGGGCAGCAGGGACAGCTCCTGTTTCAGCTGTTTCAGTAGGGCCTCACTGGCCCCCACCCCGTCCTCCTTCTTTTCTCTGGTGACATTTTTATTTGGACAGTCTCTGGCCCAGTGTCCTCTCTCCTTGCAGTACACACACTGGTCTCGTTCTATCCGTGGTCTTTTCCGTGGTCTATTATTATCTCCCAGGTATTTCCCTGTCTGACCTCTACCGTAACCTGACCTATCTTGTCTGTTTAATTTGCTCACTGCGGTGACCAGGATTTTAGCTAACCTTTCCAGAAACCCTGCCGAGGTCTCTTCCTTACCCTGGATTACCCTAGCCAAATCAGTAGGGCGTCTCCCTGCCCTTTTGAGACCTGTTAGGAGAATCTGGCGATAGAGACGGAGTCGTTCCCTACCAGCTGCCGTATTAAAATCCCAATCTGGTCTGGTTAACGGGAAAGCTGCATCAATTTCGTTTGGCAATTGGGTGGGTTGACCATTGTCCCCCGGAACGCTCTTCCGAGCTTCCGTGAGAACTCGTTGTCTTTCTTCTGTAGTCAGGAGGGCCTGCAAAAGTGGGTCTAGAGGTGTCACAGATAGGGGCGGAGTGGGTTTGGGGCCCGACTCCGCCGCCGGGGTGGCCGTTGGCAACTCAGGGCTGGGCTTCATTTTTAGGGCGGTGACGGGAGCAGCGGGATCGAGCTCCGCCACCACCCTGTTGGAGAAAAGAAAAGGTTTTACCCAATTTGGGGGATTTTGCACCTGGTTTCGCACCTTCACGGACAAGATTTGGGCCCGTTCTTGGACCTCTTTCCAATGATCTAAAATAAGGCTTAAAGGCGTGGTTAATCCCTGTCTCATATTAGGAAAGAAAAAGTAAATCATAATCATAACACAAAACATAATTACAAAACACACAATCATACTGCGCGCGACAATGGAACGAAACAAAACTGAAACCAAAACTTCCGATGGGAGCAGCTGCCTAACCAGCCCTCTCCCAGAACACCGCTGGAGCGTCCTCCAGGGCTTGAGCCAGGGGTCCGGACACGTCTGTCCTTACCTACTACTGGCTCTTATCACCTGTAAACATAAACACCGGTACGCCAGGCGCCCCGGGGAAATGGACAGTGAAACACACAAAAATACACGAAACAGAAGAGACTTACCTCCGATTGGGAGATGGAGGGTGAATCTGGGGGGATCTGAATCCCGGATGAGCCCCCAAAATGTAAGACCCCTTAAGCAGGTGTCCCACAAATTGACCGGACCCCAGAAACACGGACTCCACTCCAATCGCTGCAATAGCAAGAGGAAGTTTATTTCATTTGCAAATGGGCCGTCTCAACAGCACACTCTAGTGTAGTGCAGAGAGAGCGGCCTCGATCATCAATTTCACAAAGTATTTAAGGCTTAAAACCACAACATTAGCATATTTCCACAGTGTTACAATTTCATTTGGTAACTTAAAGGATTACAGGGTAAAAGGGGGTTTCCAGGGTAAAAGGGAAGAAGTTACATGCTGTACGTGCCTTGTGGTTTTCATTTCTAGCTTGAGCAAGCAAGGGCAGGGGTCAATGTAGTGTGTAATAACTTGTGGTATCGTAACAGGACAGAGGTTGGGTACAATTTTTTGTTAACTTCTGCCTTTATAGTTCCTAAAACGGTTACAAAAACGATTACATACTGCAAGTTCAGCTAAAGTTCAGCTATCTTATGAAAGCATTTTTATTTCTTGCAAAAATTATTGCAAGCCCAGCCAATTTGCACAGAAGCAGAACAATATGCAGTTAGCTCAAGCAACTCCATCTTAAACCTAACCAGCCTAATTCTTTCAGAAACACTAACTGGTTCATCAGGGAGACATCTCCTGACACATTTCTATTTTCGGGGGAGAAAGCTAGAGGAACTGTGGCACACAAACATGATATTTCTGATTGGATAGATGACATTTTATGCACTTGCCTAATGAAAAGACTTTGCTTTTCTCCAAAATCATTTTTACTCTGATTTTCTCGGTCCATTGCAAACGAATTCCACACCAATTTGTCCGGATATGACTGGATGAAACCCGCAATATCCGGTTGTGTTTTGGCTAACTCAATCCCAGATATTGCTGCAGCCTCTGTGTTTGTGTTTTCTGGATATTATCAACGGACTTTATTGTTTTGAATGTTTCTTCATGGAGCATTTAATTTTGTGCTTAGAAACCCTAATTCGTTCCACATTGAGACACCAGCTCTACACATTTGTATTTTCTAGTGAGCAAGCTAGAGTAACTGTGGCTAACAAGCATGATATTTCTGTTTGTATAGATGACATTTTATGCACTTGCCTAACGAAAAGACTTTGCTTTTCTCCAAAAGCATTTTTACTCTGATTTTCTGGGTCCATTGCATACAAATTCCACAGAAATTTGTCCGGATATGACCGGATGAAACCTGAAATATCCGGTTGTGTTTTGGCTAACTCTATCCGAAATATTATGAAAGCTTCTGTGTTTGTGTTTTCTGCATATTATCAATGGACTTTATTGTTTAGAATGCTTTTTATCAGGGAACATTTAATTTTGTGCTTGGAAACACTAATTGGTTCCACATGGAGACACCAGCTCTACACATTCTTATTTTCTGGGGAAGAAGCTAGAGGAACTGCAGCAAACACGCATGATATTTCTGTTTGTATAGATGGCATTTTATGCACTTGCCTAACGAAAAGACTTTGCTTTACTCCAAAAGCATTTTTACTCTGATTTTCTCGGTCCATTGCATACGAATTCCACACTAGTTTCTCCGGATATGTCTGGATGAAACCGGAAATATCCGGTTTTGTTTTGGCTAACTCAATCCCAGATATTGCTACAGCCTCTGTGTTTGTGTTTTCCGCATATTATCAACGGACTTTTGTTTTGACTGTTTTTTATCGGAGAACATTTAATTTTGAGCTTAGATACACTAATTGGTTCCACATGGACACACCAGCTCTACATATTTTTATTTTCTAGGGAGAAAGCTAGAGGAACTGTGGCAAACAAACATGATATTTCTGTTTGTATCGATGACATTTTATGCACTTGCCTAACGAAAAGACTTTGCTTTTCTCCAAAACCATTTTTACTGTGATTTTCTCGGTCCATTGCATACGAATTCTAAACGACTTTTTCCGAATATTACTGGATGAATCCAGAAATATCCGGTTGTGTTTTGGCTATCTCAATCCGAAATATTGTGAAAGATTATGTGCTTGTGTTTTCTGGATATTATCGATGGACTTTATTGTTTTGAATGTTTTTATCAGGGAGCATTTAATTTTGTACCAAAGAAACACTAATTGGTTCATCATGGGGGTACCAGATCTACACATTCCTATTTTCTAGGGAGAAATCTAGAGGAACTGCGGTAAACAACCATGATACTTTTGTTTGTATCGATGACTTTTTATGCACTTCCCCAACGAAAACACTTTGCTTTTCTCCAAAACCATGTTTACTGTAATTTTCTCGGTCCATGGCATACGAATTCCACACCCCTTTGTCCGGATATGACTGGATGAAACAAGAAATAACCTTTTTTTTTTTTTTGCTAACTCAATCCCAGATATTGCTACAGCCTCTGTGTTTGTGTTTTCCAGATATTATCAATGGACTTGATTGTTTTGAATGTTTTTATCGGGGAACATTTAAATTTGTGCTTGGAAACAATAATTGGTTCCACATGGAGCCACCAGCTCTACAGATTCGTATTTTCTAGGGAGAAAGCTAGAGGTACTGCGGCAAACAAACATGACATTTCTGTTTGTATCGATGACATTTTATGCACTTGTCTAACGAAAAGACTTTGCTTTTCTCCAATACCATTTTTACTGTGATTTTCTCGGTCCAAGGCATACGAATTCCACACCAGTTTGTCCAGATATGACTGGATGAAAGCAGAAATATCCGGTTGTTCTTTGGCTAACTCAATGCGAAATATTGTGTAAGTTTCTGTGTTTGTGTTTCTGGATATTATGGATGGACTTTATTGTTTTGAATGCTTTTATCAGGGAGCATTTAATTTTTTACCGAAGAAACACTAATTGGTTCATCATGGGGACAACAGCTCTACACATTCTTATTTTCTAGGGAGAAAGCTAGAGGAACTGCGGCAAACAAACATGACATTTCTGTTTGTATAGATGACATTTTATGCACTTGCCTAACGAAAAGATTTTGCTTTTCTCCAAAACCATTTTCACTGTGATTTTCTCGGTCCATTGCATACGAATTCCACACCAGCTTTTCCAGATATGACTGGATGAAACCCCGACTATCTGGTTGTGTTTTGGCTAACTCAATCCCAGATATTGCTACAGAATCAATGTTTGTGTTTTCCGGATATTATCAACGGAATTTATTGTTTTCAATGTTTTTTATCAGGAAACATTTAATTTTGTGCTTGGAAACACTAGTTGATTCCACATGGAGACACCAGCTCTACACATTAATTTATTCTAGGGAGGAAGTTAGAGGAATTGTGGCAAACAAACATGATATTTCTGTTTCTATCGATGACATTTTATGCAATTGCCTAACGAAAACACTTTGCTTTTTCTAAAACGATTTTTACTGTGATTTTCTAGGTCCATTGCATACGATTTCCACACCACTTTGTCCGGATATACCTGGATGAAACCAGAAATATACTGTTGTGTTTTGCCTAACTCAATTTGAAATATTATGAAAGCCTCTGCGTTCGTGTTTTCTGGATATTTTCGATGGAATTTATTGTTTTGAATGTTTTTTATCGGGGAACATTTAATTTTGAGCTTGGATACTGCAATTGGTTCCACATGGAGACACCAGCTCTACATATTTGTATTTTCTAGGGAAAAAGCTAGAGGAACTGCGGCAAACAAACATGATATTTCTGTTTGTATATATGACATTTTATGCACTTGCCTATCGAAAATACTTTGCTTTTCTCCAAAACCATTTTTACTGATTTTCTCGGCCCATTGCATACGATTTCCACACCACTTTGTCCGGATATGCCTGTATGAAACCAGAAATATACGGTTGTGTTTTGCCTCACTCAATCCGAAATATTGTGAAAGCCTCGCTGTTTGTGTTTTCTGGATATAATCGATGGACTTTATGGTTTTGAATGTTTTTATCAGGGAACATTTAATTTTGTACCGTTGAAACACTAATTGGTTCATCAGGGAGACATCTCCTGACACATTTCTATTTTCGGGGGAGAAAGCTAGAGGAACTGTGGCACACAAACATGATATTTCTGATTGGATAGATGACATTTTATGCACTTGCCTAATGAAAAGACTTTGCTTTTCTCCAAAATCATTTTTACTCTGATTTTCTCGGTCCATTGCAAACGAATTCCACACCAATTTGTCCGGATATGACTGGATGAAACCCGCAATATCCGGTTGTGTTTTGGCTAACTCAATCCCAGATATTGCTGCAGCCTCTGTGTTTGTGTTTTCTGGATATTATCAACGGACTTTATTGTTTTGAATGTTTCTTCATGGAGCATTTAATTTTGTGCTTAGAAACCCTAATTCGTTCCACATTGAGACACCAGCTCTACACATTTGTATTTTCTAGTGAGCAAGCTAGAGTAACTGTGGCTAACAAGCATGATATTTCTGTTTGTATAGATGATGTTTTATGCACTTGCCTAATGAAAAGACTTTGCTTTTCTCAAATACCATTTTTACTCTGATTTTCTGGGTCCATTGCATACAAATTCCACAGAAATTTGTCCGGATATGACCGGATGAAACCTGAAATATCCGGTTGTGTTTTGGCTAACTCTATCCGAAATATTATGAAAGCTTCTGTGTTTGTGTTTTCTGCATATTATCAATGGACTTTATTGTTTAGAATGCTTTTTATCAGGGAACATTTAATTTTGTGCTTGGAAACACTAATTGGTTCCACATGGAGACACCAGCTCTACACATTCTTATTTTCTGGGGAAGAAGCTAGAGGAACTGCAGCAAACACGCATGATATTTCTGTTTGTATAGACGACATTTTATGCACTTGACTAACGAAAAGACTTTGCTTTTCTCCAAAAGCATTTTTACTCTGATTTTCTCGGTCCATTGCATACGAATTCCACACTAGTTTCTCCGGATATGTCTGGATGAAACCGGAAATATCCGGTTTTGTTTTGGCTAACTCAATCCCAGATATTGCTACAGCCTCTGTGTTTGTGTTTTCCGCATATTATCAACGGACTTTTGTTTTGACTGTTTTTTATCGGGGAACATTTAATTTTGAGCTTAGATACACTAATTGGTTCCACATGGACACACCAGCTCTACATATTTTTATTTTCTAGGGAGAAAGCTAGAGGAACTGTGGCAAACAAACATGATATTTCTGTTTGTATCGATGACATTTTATGCACTTGCCTAACGAAAAGACTTTGCTTTTCTCCAAAACCATTTTTACTGTGATTTTCTCGGTCCATTGCATACGAATTCTAAACGACTTTTTCCGAATATTACTGGATGAATCCAGAAATATCCGGTTGTGTTTTGGCTATCTCAATCCGAAATATTGTGAAAGATTATGTGCTTGTGTTTTCTGGATATTATCGATGGACTTTATTGTTTTGAATGTTTTTATCAGGGAGCATTTAATTTTGTACCAAAGAAACACTAATTGGTTCATCATGGGGGTACCAGATCTACACATTCCTATTTTCTAGGGAGAAATCTAGAGGAACTGCAGTAAACAACCATGATACTTTTGTTTGTATCGATGACTTTTTATGCACTTCCCCAACGAAAACACTTTGCTTTTCTCCAAAACCATGTTTACTGTAATTTTCTCGGTCCATGGCATACGAATTCCACACCCCTTTGTCCGGATATGACTGGATGAAACAAGAAATAACCTTTTTTTTTTTTTGCTAACTCAATCCCAGATATTGCTACAGCCTCTGTGTTTGTGTTTTCCAGATATTATCAATGGACTTGATTGTTTTGAATGTTTTCATCGGGGAACATTTAAATTTGTGCTTGGAAACAATAATTGGTTCCACATGGAGCCACCAGCTCTACAGATTCGTATTTTCTAGGGAGAAAGCTAGAGGTACTGCGGCAAACAAACATGACATTTCTGTTTGTATCGATGACATTTTATGCACTTGTCTAACGAAAAGACTTTGCTTTTCTCCAATACCATTTTTACTGTGATTTTCTCGGTCCAAGGCATACGAATTCCACACCAGTTTGTCCAGATATGACTGGATGAAAGCAGAAATATCCGGTTGTTCTTTGGCTAACTCAATGCGAAATATTGTGTAAGTTTCTGTGTTTGTGTTTCTGGATATTATGGATGGACTTTATTGTTTTGAATGCTTTTATCAGGGAGCATTTAATTTTTTACCGAAGAAACACTAATTGGTTCATCATGGGGACAACAGCTCTACACATTCTTATTTTCTAGGGAGAAAGCTAGAGGAACTGCGGCAAACAAACATGACATTTCTGTTTGTATAGATGACATTTTATGCACTTGCCTAACGAAAAGATTTTGCTTTTCTCCAAAACCATTTTCACTGTGATTTTCTCGGTCCATTGCATACGAATTCCACACCAGCTTTTCCAGATATGACTGGATGAAACCCCGACTATCTGGTTGTGTTTTGGCTAACTCAATCCCAGATATTGCTACAGAATCAATGTTTGTGTTTTCCGGATATTATCAACGGAATTTATTGTTTTCAATGTTTTTTATCAGGAAACATTTAATTTTGTGCTTGGAAACACTAGTTGATTCCACATGGAGACACCAGCTCTACACATTAATTTATTCTAGGGAGGAAGTTAGAGGAATTGTGGCAAACAAACATGATATTTCTGTTTGTATCGATGACATTTTATGCAATTGCCTAACGAAAACACTTTGCTTTTTCTAAAACGATTTTTACTGTGATTTTCTAGGTCCATTGCATACGATTTCCACACCACTTTGTCCGGATATACCTGGATGAAACCAGAAATATACTGTTGTGTTTTGCCTAACTCAATTTGAAATATTATGAAAGCCTCTGCGTTCGTGTTTTCTGGATATTTTCGATGGAATTTATTGTTTTGAATGTTTTTTATCGGGGAACATTTAATTTTGAGCTTGGATACTGCAATTGGTTCCACATGGAGACACCAGCTCTACATATTTGTATTTTCTAGGGAAAAAGCTAGAGGAACTGCGGCAAACAAACATGATATTTCTGTTTGTATATATGACATTTTATGCACTTGCCTATCGAAAATACTTTGCTTTTCTCCAAAACCATTTTTACTGATTTTCTCGGCCCATTGCATACGATTTCCACACCACTTTGTCCGGATATGCCTGTATGAAACCAGAAATATACGGTTGTGTTTTGCCTCACTCAATCCGAAATATTGTGAAAGCCTCGCTGTTTGTGTTTTCTGGATATAATCGATGGACTTTATGGTTTTGAATGTTTTTATCAGGGAACATTTAATTTTGTACCGTTGAAACACTAATTGGTTCATCAGGGAGACATCTCCTGACACATTTCTATTTTCGGGGGAGAAAGCTAGAGGAACTGTGGCACACAAACATGATATTTCTGATTGGATAGATGACATTTTATGCACTTGCCTAATGAAAAGACTTTGCTTTTCTCCAAAATCATTTTTACTCTGATTTTCTCGGTCCATTGCAAACGAATTCCACACCAATTTGTCCGGATATGACTGGATGAAACCCGCAATATCCGGTTGTGTTTTGGCTAACTCAATCCCAGATATTGCTGCAGCCTCTGTGTTTGTGTTTTCTGGATATTATCAACGGACTTTATTGTTTTGAATGTTTCTTCATGGAGCATTTAATTTTGTGCTTAGAAACCCTAATTCGTTCCACATTGAGACACCAGCTCTACACATTTGTATTTTCTAGTGAGCAAGCTAGAGTAACTGTGGCTAACAAGCATGATATTTCTGTTTGTATAGATGATGTTTTATGCACTTGCCTAATGAAAAGACTTTGCTTTTCTCAAATACCATTTTTACTCTGATTTTCTGGGTCCATTGCATACAAATTCCACAGAAATTTGTCCGGATATGACCGGATGAAACCTGAAATATCCGGTTGTGTTTTGGCTAACTCTATCCGAAATATTATGAAAGCTTCTGTGTTTGTGTTTTCTGCATATTATCAATGGACTTTATTGTTTAGAATGCTTTTTATCAGGGAACATTTAATTTTGTGCTTGGAAACACTAATTGGTTCCACATGGAGACACCAGCTCTACACATTCTTATTTTCTGGGGAAGAAGCTAGAGGAACTGCAGCAAACACGCATGATATTTCTGTTTGTATAGACGACATTTTATGCACTTGACTAACGAAAAGACTTTGCTTTTCTCCAAAAGCATTTTTACTCTGATTTTCTCGGTCCATTGCATACGAATTCCACACTAGTTTCTCCGGATATGTCTGGATGAAACCGGAAATATCCGGTTTTGTTTTGGCTAACTCAATCCCAGATATTGCTACAGCCTCTGTGTTTGTGTTTTCCGCATATTATCAACGGACTTTTGTTTTGACTGTTTTTTATCGGGGAACATTTAATTTTGAGCTTAGATACACTAATTGGTTCCACATGGACACACCAGCTCTACATATTTTTATTTTCTAGGGAGAAAGCTAGAGGAACTGTGGCAAACAAACATGATATTTCTGTTTGTATCGATGACATTTTATGCACTTGCCTAACGAAAAGACTTTGCTTTTCTCCAAAACCATTTTTACTGTGATTTTCTCGGTCCATTGCATACGAATTCTAAACGACTTTTTCCGAATATTACTGGATGAATCCAGAAATATCCGGTTGTGTTTTGGCTATCTCAATCCGAAATATTGTGAAAGATTATGTGCTTGTGTTTTCTGGATATTATCGATGGACTTTATTGTTTTGAATGTTTTTATCAGGGAGCATTTAATTTTGTACCAAAGAAACACTAATTGGTCCATCATGGGGGTACCAGATCTACACATTCCTATTTTCTAGGGAGAAATCTAGAGGAACTGCGGTAAACAACCATGATACTTTTGTTTGTATCGATGACTTTTTATGCACTT
This sequence comes from Lepus europaeus, assembly GCF_033115175.1. NCBI lineage: Eukaryota > Metazoa > Chordata > Mammalia > Lagomorpha > Leporidae > Lepus > Lepus europaeus. Next base: position 25,626 of record NW_026909136.1, read on the forward strand.
GTCTAACGAAAAGACTTTGCTTTTCTCCAATACCATTTTTACTGTGATTTTCTCGGTCCAAGGCATACGAATTCCACACCAGTTTGTCCAGATATGACTGGATGAAAGCAGAAATATCCGGTTGTTCTTTGGCTAACTCAATGCGAAATATTGTGTAAGTTTCTGTGTTTGTGTTTCTGGATATTATGGATGGACTTTATTGTTTTGAATGCTTTTATCAGGGAGCATTTAATTTTTTACCGAAGAAACACTAATTGGTTCATCATGGGGACAACAGCTCTACACATTCTTATTTTCTAGGGAGAAAGCTAGAGGAACTGCGGCAAACAAACATGACATTTCTGTTTGTATAGATGACATTTTATGCACTTGCCTAACGAAAAGATTTTGCTTTTCTCCAAAACCATTTTCACTGTGATTTTCTCGGTCCATTGCATACGAATTCCACACCAGCTTTTCCAGATATGACTGGATGAAACCCCGACTATCTGGTTGTGTTTTGGCTAACTCAATCCCAGATATTGCTACAGAATCAATGTTTGTGTTTTCCGGATATTATCAACGGAATTTATTGTTTTCAATGTTTTTTATCAGGAAACATTTAATTTTGTGCTTGGAAACACTAGTTGATTCCACATGGAGACACCAGCTCTACACATTAATTTATTCTAGGGAGGAAGTTAGAGGAATTGTGGCAAACAAACATGATATTTCTGTTTGTATCGATGACATTTTATGCAATTGCCTAACGAAAACACTTTGCTTTTTCTAAAACGATTTTTACTGTGATTTTCTAGGTCCATTGCATACGATTTCCACACCACTTTGTCCGGATATACCTGGATGAAACCAGAAATATACTGTTGTGTTTTGCCTAACTCAATTTGAAATATTATGAAAGCCTCTGCGTTCGTGTTTTCTGGATATTTTCGATGGAATTTATTGTTTTGAATGTTTTTTATCGGGGAACATTTAATTTTGAGCTTGGATACTGCAATTGGTTCCACATGGAGACACCAGCTCTACATATTTGTATTTTCTAGGGAAAAAGCTAGAGGAACTGCGGCAAACAAACATGATATTTCTGTTTGTATATATGACATTTTATGCACTTGCCTATCGAAAATACTTTGCTTTTCTCCAAAACCATTTTTACTGATTTTCTCGGCCCATTGCATACGATTTCCACACCACTTTGTCCGGATATGCCTGTATGAAACCAGAAATATACGGTTGTGTTTTGCCTCACTCAATCCGAAATATTGTGAAAGCCTCGCTGTTTGTGTTTTCTGGATATAATCGATGGACTTTATGGTTTTGAATGTTTTTATCAGGGAACATTTAATTTTGTACCGTTGAAACACTAATTGGTTCATCAGGGAGACATCTCCTGACACATTTCTATTTTCGGGGGAGAAAGCTAGAGGAACTGTGGCACACAAACATGATATTTCTGATTGGATAGATGACATTTTATGCACTTGCCTAATGAAAAGACTTTGCTTTTCTCCAAAATCATTTTTACTCTGATTTTCTCGGTCCATTGCAAACGAATTCCACACCAATTTGTCCGGATATGACTGGATGAAACCCGCAATATCCGGTTGTGTTTTGGCTAACTCAATCCCAGATATTGCTGCAGCCTCTGTGTTTGTGTTTTCTGGATATTATCAACGGACTTTATTGTTTTGAATGTTTCTTCATGGAGCATTTAATTTTGTGCTTAGAAACCCTAATTCGTTCCACATTGAGACACCAGCTCTACACATTTGTATTTTCTAGTGAGCAAGCTAGAGTAACTGTGGCTAACAAGCATGATATTTCTGTTTGTATAGATGATGTTTTATGCACTTGCCTAATGAAAAGACTTTGCTTTTCTCAAATACCATTTTTACTCTGATTTTCTGGGTCCATTGCATACAAATTCCACAGAAATTTGTCCGGATATGACCGGATGAAACCTGAAATATCCGGTTGTGTTTTGGCTAACTCTATCCGAAATATTATGAAAGCTTCTGTGTTTGTGTTTTCTGCATATTATCAATGGACTTTATTGTTTAGAATGCTTTTTATCAGGGAACATTTAATTTTGTGCTTGGAAACACTAATTGGTTCCACATGGAGACACCAGCTCTACACATTCTTATTTTCTGGGGAAGAAGCTAGAGGAACTGCAGCAAACACGCATGATATTTCTGTTTGTATAGACGACATTTTATGCACTTGACTAACGAAAAGACTTTGCTTTTCTCCAAAAGCATTTTTACTCTGATTTTCTCGGTCCATTGCATACGAATTCCACACTAGTTTCTCCGGATATGTCTGGATGAAACCGGAAATATCCGGTTTTGTTTTGGCTAACTCAATCCCAGATATTGCTACAGCCTCTGTGTTTGTGTTTTCCGCATATTATCAACGGACTTTTGTTTTGACTGTTTTTTATCGGGGAACATTTAATTTTGAGCTTAGATACACTAATTGGTTCCACATGGACACACCAGCTCTACATATTTTTATTTTCTAGGGAGAAAGCTAGAGGAACTGTGGCAAACAAACATGATATTTCTGTTTGTATCGATGACATTTTATGCACTTGCCTAACGAAAAGACTTTGCTTTTCTCCAAAACCATTTTTACTGTGATTTTCTCGGTCCATTGCATACGAATTCTAAACGACTTTTTCCGAATATTACTGGATGAATCCAGAAATATCCGGTTGTGTTTTGGCTATCTCAATCCGAAATATTGTGAAAGATTATGTGCTTGTGTTTTCTGGATATTATCGATGGACTTTATTGTTTTGAATGTTTTTATCAGGGAGCATTTAATTTTGTACCAAAGAAACACTAATTGGTCCATCATGGGGGTACCAGATCTACACATTCCTATTTTCTAGGGAGAAATCTAGAGGAACTGCGGTAAACAACCATGATACTTTTGTTTGTATCGATGACTTTTTATGCACTTCCCCAACGAAAACACTTTGCTTTTCTCCAAAACCATGTTTACTGTAATTTTCTCGGTCCATGGCATACGAATTCCACACCCCTTTGTCCGGATATGACTGGATGAAACAAGAAATAACCTTTTTTTTTTTTTTGCTAACTCAATCCCAGATATTGCTACAGCCTCTGTGTTTGTGTTTTCCAGATATTATCAATGGACTTGATTGTTTTGAATGTTTTTATCGGGGAACATTTAAATTTGTGCTTGGAAACAATAATTGGTTCCACATGGAGCCACCAGCTCTACAGATTCGTATTTTCTAGGGAGAAAGCTAGAGGCACTGCGGCAAACAAACATGACATTTCTGTTTGTATCGATGACATTTTATGCACTTGTCTAACGAAAAGACTTTGCTTTTCTCCAATACCATTTTTACTGTGATTTTCTCGGTCCAAGGCATACGAATTCCACACCAGTTTGTCCAGATATGACTGGATGAAAGCAGAAATATCCGGTTGTTCTTTGGCTAACTCAATGCGAAATATTGTGTAAGTTTCTGTGTTTGTGTTTCTGGATATTATGGATGGACTTTATTGTTTTGAATGCTTTTATCAGGGAGCATTTAATTTTTTACCGAAGAAACACTAATTGGTTCATCATGGGGACAACAGCTCTACACATTCTTATTTTCTAGGGAGAAAGCTAGAGGAACTGCGGCAAACAAACATGACATTTCTGTTTGTATAGATGACATTTTATGCACTTGCCTAACGAAAAGATTTTGCTTTTCTCCAAAACCATTTTCACTGTGATTTTCTCGGTCCATTGCATACGAATTCCACACCAGCTTTTCCAGATATGACTGGATGAAACCCCGACTATCTGGTTGTGTTTTGGCTAACTCAATCCCAGATATTGCTACAGAATCAATGTTTGTGTTTTCCGCATATTATCAACGGAATTTATTGTTTTCAATGTTTTTTATCAGGAAACATTTAATTTTGTGCTTGGAAACACTAGTTGATTCCACATGGAGACACCAGCTCTACACATTAATTTATTCTAGGGAGGAAGTTAGAGGAATTGTGGCAAACAAACATGATATTTCTGTTTGTATCGATGACATTTTATGCAATTGCCTAACGAAAACACTTTGCTTTTTCTAAAACGATTTTTACTGTGATTTTCTAGGTCCATTGCATACGATTTCCACACCACTTTGTCCGGATATACCTGGATGAAACCAGAAATATACTGTTGTGTTTTGCCTAACTCAATTTGAAATATTATGAAAGCCTCTGCGTTCGTGTTTTCTGGATATTTTCGATGGAATTTATTGTTTTGAATGTTTTTTATCGGGGAACATTTAATTTTGAGCTTGGATACTGCAATTGGTTCCACATGGAGACACCAGCTCTACATATTTGTATTTTCTAGGGAAAAAGCTAGAGGAACTGCGGCAAACAAACATGATATTTCTGTTTGTATATATGACATTTTATGCACTTGCCTATCGAAAATACTTTGCTTTTCTCCAAAACCATTTTTACTGATTTTCTCGGCCCATTGCATACGATTTCCACACCACTTTGTCCGGATATGCCTGTATGAAACCAGAAATATACGGTTGTGTTTTGCCTCACTCAATCCGAAATATTGTGAAAGCCTCGCTGTTTGTGTTTTCTGGATATAATCGATGGACTTTATGGTTTTGAATGTTTTTATCAGGGAACATTTAATTTTGTACCGTTGAAACACTAATTGGTTCATCAGGGAGACATCTCCTGACACATTTCTATTTTCGGGGGAGAAAGCTAGAGGAACTGTGGCACACAAACATGATATTTCTGATTGGATAGATGACATTTTATGCACTTGCCTAATGAAAAGACTTTGCTTTTCTCCAAAATCATTTTTACTCTGATTTTCTCGGTCCATTGCAAACGAATTCCACACCAATTTGTCCGGATATGACTGGATGAAACCCGCAATATCCGGTTGTGTTTTGGCTAACTCAATCCCAGATATTGCTGCAGCCTCTGTGTTTGTGTTTTCTGGATATTATCAACGGACTTTATTGTTTTGAATGTTTCTTCATGGAGCATTTAATTTTGTGCTTAGAAACCCTAATTCGTTCCACATTGAGACACCAGCTCTACACATTTGTATTTTCTAGTGAGCAAGCTAGAGTAACTGTGGCTAACAAGCATGATATTTCTGTTTGTATAGATGATGTTTTATGCACTTGCCTAATGAAAAGACTTTGCTTTTCTCAAATACCATTTTTACTCTGATTTTCTGGGTCCATTGCATACAAATTCCACAGAAATTTGTCCGGATATGACCGGATGAAACCTGAAATATCCGGTTGTGTTTTGGCTAACTCTATCCGAAATATTATGAAAGCTTCTGTGTTTGTGTTTTCTGCATATTATCAATGGACTTTATTGTTTAGAATGCTTTTTATCAGGGAACATTTAATTTTGTGCTTGGAAACACTAATTGGTTCCACATGGAGACACCAGCTCTACACATTCTTATTTTCTGGGGAAGAAGCTAGAGGAACTGCAGCAAACACGCATGATATTTCTGTTTGTATAGACGACATTTTATGCACTTGACTAACGAAAAGACTTTGCTTTTCTCCAAAAGCATTTTTACTCTGATTTTCTCGGTCCATTGCATACGAATTCCACACTAGTTTCTCCGGATATGTCTGGATGAAACCGGAAATATCCGGTTTTGTTTTGGCTAACTCAATCCCAGATATTGCTACAGCCTCTGTGTTTGTGTTTTCCGCATATTATCAACGGACTTTTGTTTTGACTGTTTTTTATCGGGGAACATTTAATTTTGAGCTTAGATACACTAATTGGTTCCACATGGACACACCAGCTCTACATATTTTTATTTTCTAGGGAGAAAGCTAGAGGAACTGTGGCAAACAAACATGATATTTCTGTTTGTATCGATGACATTTTATGCACTTGCCTAACGAAAAGACTTTGCTTTTCTCCAAAACCATTTTTACTGTGATTTTCTCGGTCCATTGCATACGAATTCTAAACGACTTTTTCCGAATATTACTGGATGAATCCAGAAATATCCGGTTGTGTTTTGGCTATCTCAATCCGAAATATTGTGAAAGATTATGTGCTTGTGTTTTCTGGATATTATCGATGGACTTTATTGTTTTGAATGTTTTTATCAGGGAGCATTTAATTTTGTACCAAAGAAACACTAATTGGTTCATCATGGGGGTACCAGATCTACACATTCCTATTTTCTAGGGAGAAATCTAGAGGAACTGCAGTAAACAACCATGATACTTTTGTTTGTATCGATGACTTTTTATGCACTTCCCCAACGAAAACACTTTGCTTTTCTCCAAAACCATGTTTACTGTAATTTTCTCGGTCCATGGCATACGAATTCCACACCCCTTTGTCCGGATATGACTGGATGAAACAAGAAATAACCTTTTTTTTTTTTTGCTAACTCAATCCCAGATATTGCTACAGCCTCTGTGTTTGTGTTTTCCAGATATTATCAATGGACTTGATTGTTTTGAATGTTTTCATCGGGGAACATTTAAATTTGTGCTTGGAAACAATAATTGGTTCCACATGGAGCCACCAGCTCTACAGATTCGTATTTTCTAGGGAGAAAGCTAGAGGTACTGCGGCAAACAAACATGACATTTCTGTTTGTATCGATGACATTTTATGCACTTGTCTAACGAAAAGACTTTGCTTTTCTCCAATACCATTTTTACTGTGATTTTCTCGGTCCAAGGCATACGAATTCCACACCAGTTTGTCCAGATATGACTGGATGAAAGCAGAAATATCCGGTTGTTCTTTGGCTAACTCAATGCGAAATATTGTGTAAGTTTCTGTGTTTGTGTTTCTGGATATTATGGATGGACTTTATTGTTTTGAATGCTTTTATCAGGGAGCATTTAATTTTTTACCGAAGAAACACTAATTGGTTCATCATGGGGACAACAGCTCTACACATTCTTATTTTCTAGGGAGAAAGCTAGAGGAACTGCGGCAAACAAACATGACATTTCTGTTTGTATAGATGACATTTTATGCACTTGCCTAACGAAAAGATTTTGCTTTTCTCCAAAACCATTTTCACTGTGATTTTCTCGGTCCATTGCATACGAATTCCACACCAGCTTTTCCAGATATGACTGGATGAAACCCCGACTATCTGGTTGTGTTTTGGCTAACTCAATCCCAGATATTGCTACAGAATCAATGTTTGTGTTTTCCGGATATTATCAACGGAATTTATTGTTTTCAATGTTTTTTATCAGGAAACATTTAATTTTGTGCTTGGAAACACTAGTTGATTCCACATGGAGACACCAGCTCTACACATTAATTTATTCTAGGGAGGAAGTTAGAGGAATTGTGGCAAACAAACATGATATTTCTGTTTGTATCGATGACATTTTATGCAATTGCCTAACGAAAACACTTTGCTTTTTCTAAAACGATTTTTACTGTGATTTTCTAGGTCCATTGCATACGATTTCCACACCACTTTGTCCGGATATACCTGGATGAAACCAGAAATATACTGTTGTGTTTTGCCTAACTCAATTTGAAATATTATGAAAGCCTCTGCGTTCGTGTTTTCTGGATATTTTCGATGGAATTTATTGTTTTGAATGTTTTTTATCGGGGAACATTTAATTTTGAGCTTGGATACTGCAATTGGTTCCACATGGAGACACCAGCTCTACATATTTGTATTTTCTAGGGAAAAAGCTAGAGGAACTGCGGCAAACAAACATGATATTTCTGTTTGTATATATGACATTTTATGCACTTGCCTATCGAAAATACTTTGCTTTTCTCCAAAACCATTTTTACTGATTTTCTCGGCCCATTGCATACGATTTCCACACCACTTTGTCCGGATATGCCTGTATGAAACCAGAAATATACGGTTGTGTTTTGCCTCACTCAATCCGAAATATTGTGAAAGCCTCGCTGTTTGTGTTTTCTGGATATAATCGATGGACTTTATGGTTTTGAATGTTTTTATCAGGGAACATTTAATTTTGTACCGTTGAAACACTAATTGGTTCATCAGGGAGACATCTCCTGACACATTTCTATTTTCGGGGGAGAAAGCTAGAGGAACTGTGGCACACAAACATGATATTTCTGATTGGATAGATGACATTTTATGCACTTGCCTAATGAAAAGACTTTGCTTTTCTCCAAAATCATTTTTACTCTGATTTTCTCGGTCCATTGCAAACGAATTCCACACCAATTTGTCCGGATATGACTGGATGAAACCCGCAATATCCGGTTGTGTTTTGGCTAACTCAATCCCAGATATTGCTGCAGCCTCTGTGTTTGTGTTTTCTGGATATTATCAACGGACTTTATTGTTTTGAATGTTTCTTCATGGAGCATTTAATTTTGTGCTTAGAAACCCTAATTCGTTCCACATTGAGACACCAGCTCTACACATTTGTATTTTCTAGTGAGCAAGCTAGAGTAACTGTGGCTAACAAGCATGATATTTCTGTTTGTATAGATGATGTTTTATGCACTTGCCTAATGAAAAGACTTTGCTTTTCTCAAATACCATTTTTACTCTGATTTTCTGGGTCCATTGCATACAAATTCCACAGAAATTTGTCCGGATATGACCGGATGAAACCTGAAATATCCGGTTGTGTTTTGGCTAACTCTATCCGAAATATTATGAAAGCTTCTGTGTTTGTGTTTTCTGCATATTATCAATGGACTTTATTGTTTAGAATGCTTTTTATCAGGGAACATTTAATTTTGTGCTTGGAAACACTAATTGGTTCCACATGGAGACACCAGCTCTACACATTCTTATTTTCTGGGGAAGAAGCTAGAGGAACTGCAGCAAACACGCATGATATTTCTGTTTGTATAGACGACATTTTATGCACTTGACTAACGAAAAGACTTTGCTTTTCTCCAAAAGCATTTTTACTCTGATTTTCTCGGTCCATTGCATACGAATTCCACACTAGTTTCTCCGGATATGTCTGGATGAAACCGGAAATATCCGGTTTTGTTTTGGCTAACTCAATCCCAGATATTGCTACAGCCTCTGTGTTTGTGTTTTCCGCATATTATCAACGGACTTTTGTTTTGACTGTTTTTTATCGGGGAACATTTAATTTTGAGCTTAGATACACTAATTGGTTCCACATGGACACACCAGCTCTACATATTTTTATTTTCTAGGGAGAAAGCTAGAGGAACTGTGGCAAACAAACATGATATTTCTGTTTGTATCGATGACATTTTATGCACTTGCCTAACGAAAAGACTTTGCTTTTCTCCAAAACCATTTTTACTGTGATTTTCTCGGTCCATTGCATACGAATTCTAAACGACTTTTTCCAAATATTACTGGATGAATCCAGAAATATCCGGTTGTGTTTTGGCTATCTCAATCCGAAATATTGTGAAAGATTATGTGCTTGTGTTTTCTGGATATTATCGATGGACTTTATTGTTTTGAATGTTTTTATCAGGGAGCATTTAATTTTGTACCAAAGAAACACTAATTGGTTCATCATGGGGGTACCAGATCTACACATTCCTATTTTCTAGGGAGAAATCTAGAGGAACTGCAGTAAACAACCATGATACTTTTGTTTGTATCGATGACTTTTTATGCACTTCCCCAACGAAAACACTTTGCTTTTCTCCAAAACCATGTTTACTGTAATTTTCTCGGTCCATGGCATACGAATTCCACACCCCTTTGTCCGGATATGACTGGATGAAACAAGAAATAACCTTTTTTTTTTTTGCTAACTCAATCCCAGATATTGCTACAGCCTCTGTGTTTGTGTTTTCCAGATATTATCAATGGACTTGATTGTTTTGAATGTTTTCATCGGGGAACATTTAAATTTGTGCTTGGAAACAATAATTGGTTCCACATGGAGCCACCAGCTCTACAGATTCGTATTTTCTAGGGAGAAAGCTAGAGGTACTGCGGCAAACAAACATGACATTTCTGTTTGTATCGATGACATTTTATGCACTTGTCTAACGAAAAGACTTTGCTTTTCTCCAATACCATTTTTACTGTGATTTTCTCGGTCCAAGGCATACGAATTCCACACCAGTTTGTCCAGATATGACTGGATGAAAGCAGAAATATCCGGTTGTTCTTTGGCTAACTCAATGCGAAATATTGTGTAAGTTTCTGTGTTTGTGTTTCTGGATATTATGGATGGACTTTATTGTTTTGAATGCTTTTATCAGGGAGCATTTAATTTTTTACCGAAGAAACACTAATTGGTTCATCATGGGGACAACAGCTCTACACATTCTTATTTTCTAGGGAGAAAGCTAGAGGAACTGCGGCAAACAAACATGACATTTCTGTTTGTATAGATGACATTTTATGCACTTGCCTAACGAAAAGATTTTGCTTTTCTCCAAAACCATTTTCACTGTGATTTTCTCGGTCCATTGCATACGAATTCCACACCAGCTTTTCCAGATATGACTGGATGAAACCCCGACTATCTGGTTGTGTTTTGGCTAACTCAATCCCAGATATTGCTACAGAATCAATGTTTGTGTTTTCCGCATATTATCAACGGAATTTATTGTTTTCAATGTTTTTTATCAGGAAACATTTAATTTTGTGCTTGGAAACACTAGTTGATTCCACATGGAGACACCAGCTCTACACATTAATTTATTCTAGGGAGGAAGTTAGAGGAATTGTGGCAAACAAACATGATATTTCTGTTTGTATCGATGACATTTTATGCAATTGCCTAACGAAAACACTTTGCTTTTTCTAAAACGATTTTTACTGTGATTTTCTAGGTCCATTGCATACGATTTCCACACCACTTTGTCCGGATATACCTGGATGAAACCAGAAATATACTGTTGTGTTTTGCCTAACTCAATTTGAAATATTATGAAAGCCTCTGCGTTCGTGTTTTCTGGATATTTTCGATGGAATTTATTGTTTTGAATGTTTTTTATCGGGGAACATTTAATTTTGAGCTTGGATACTGCAATTGGTTCCACATGGAGACACCAGCTCTACATATTTGTATTTTCTAGGGAAAAAGCTAGAGGAACTGCGGCAAACAAACATGATATTTCTGTTTGTATATATGACATTTTATGCACTTGCCTATCGAAAATACTTTGCTTTTCTCCAAAACCATTTTTACTGATTTTCTCGGCCCATTGCATACGATTTCCACACCACTTTGTCCGGATATGCCTGTATGAAACCAGAAATATACGGTTGTGTTTTGCCTCACTCAATCCGAAATATTGTGAAAGCCTCGCTGTTTGTGTTTTCTGGATATAATCGATGGACTTTATGGTTTTGAATGTTTTTATCAGGGAACATTTAATTTTGTACCGTTGAAACACTAATTGGTTCATCAGGGAGACATCTCCTGACACATTTCTATTTTCGGGGGAGAAAGCTAGAGGAACTGTGGCACACAAACATGATATTTCTGATTGGATAGATGACATTTTATGCACTTGCCTAATGAAAAGACTTTGCTTTTCTCCAAAATCATTTTTACTCTGATTTTCTCGGTCCATTGCAAACGAATTCCACACCAATTTGTCCGGATATGACTGGATGAAACCCGCAATATCCGGTTGTGTTTTGGCTAACTCAATCCCAGATATTGCTGCAGCCTCTGTGTTTGTGTTTTCTGGATATTATCAACGGACTTTATTGTTTTGAATGTTTCTTCATGGAGCATTTAATTTTGTGCTTAGAAACCCTAATTCGTTCCACATTGAGACACCAGCTCTACACATTTGTATTTTCTAGTGAGCAAGCTAGAGTAACTGTGGCTAACAAGCATGATATTTCTGTTTGTATAGATGATGTTTTATGCACTTGCCTAATGAAAAGACTTTGCTTTTCTCAAATACCATTTTTACTCTGATTTTCTGGGTCCATTGCATACAAATTCCACAGAAATTTGTCCGGATATGACCGGATGAAACCTGAAATATCCGGTTGTGTTTTGGCTAACTCTATCCGAAATATTATGAAAGCTTCTGTGTTTGTGTTTTCTGCATATTATCAATGGACTTTATTGTTTAGAATGCTTTTTATCAGGGAACATTTAATTTTGTGCTTGGAAACACTAATTGGTTCCACATGGAGACACCAGCTCTACACATTCTTATTTTCTGGGGAAGAAGCTAGAGGAACTGCAGCAAACACGCATGATATTTCTGTTTGTATAGACGACATTTTATGCACTTGACTAACGAAAAGACTTTGCTTTTCTCCAAAAGCATTTTTACTCTGATTTTCTCGGTCCATTGCATACGAATTCCACACTAGTTTCTCCGGATATGTCTGGATGAAACCGGAAATATCCGGTTTTGTTTTGGCTAACTCAATCCCAGATATTGCTACAGCCTCTGTGTTTGTGTTTTCCGCATATTATCAACGGACTTTTGTTTTGACTGTTTTTTATCGGGGAACATTTAATTTTGAGCTTAGATACACTAATTGGTTCCACATGGACACACCAGCTCTACATATTTTTATTTTCTAGGGAGAAAGCTAGAGGAACTGTGGCAAACAAACATGATATTTCTGTTTGTATCGATGACATTTTATGCACTTGCCTAACGAAAAGACTTTGCTTTTCTCCAAAACCATTTTTACTGTGATTTTCTCGGTCCATTGCATACGAATTCTAAACGACTTTTTCCGAATATTACTGGATGAATCCAGAAATATCCGGTTGTGTTTTGGCTATCTCAATCCGAAATATTGTGAAAGATTATGTGCTTGTGTTTTCTGGATATTATCGATGGACTTTATTGTTTTGAATGTTTTTATCAGGGAGCATTTAATTTTGTACCAAAGAAACACTAATTGGTCCATCATGGGGGTACCAGATCTACACATTCCTATTTTCTAGGGAGAAATCTAGAGGAACTGCAGTAAACAACCATGATACTTTTGTTTGTATCGATGACATTTTATGCACTTGTCTAACGAAAAGACTTTGCTTTTCTCCAATACCATTTTTACTGTGATTTTCTCGGTCCAAGGCATACGAATTCCACACCAGTTTGTCCAGATATGACTGGATGAAAGCAGAAATATCCGGTTGTTCTTTGGCTAACTCAATGCGAAATATTGTGTAAGTTTCTGTGTTTGTGTTTCTGGATATTATGGATGGACTTTATTGTTTTGAATGCTTTTATCAGGGAGCATTTAATTTTTTACCGAAGAAACACTAATTGGTTCATCATGGGGACAACAGCTCTACACATTCTTATTTTCTAGGGAGAAAGCTAGAGGAACTGCGGCAAACAAACATGACATTTCTGTTTGTATAGATGACATTTTATGCACTTGCCTAACGAAAAGATTTTGCTTTTCTCCAAAACCATTTTCACTGTGATTTTCTCGGTCCATTGCATACGAATTCCACACCAGCTTTTCCAGATATGACTGGATGAAACCCCGACTATCTGGTTGTGTTTTGGCTAACTCAATCCCAGATATTGCTACAGAATCAATGTTTGTGTTTTCCGGATATTATCAACGGAATTTATTGTTTTCAATGTTTTTTATCAGGAAACATTTAATTTTGTGCTTGGAAACACTAGTTGATTCCACATGGAGACACCAGCTCTACACATTAATTTATTCTAGGGAGGAAGTTAGAGGAATTGTGGCAAACAAACATGATATTTCTGTTTGTATCGATGACATTTTATGCAATTGCCTAACGAAAACACTTTGCTTTTTCTAAAACGATTTTTACTGTGATTTTCTAGGTCCATTGCATACGATTTCCACACCACTTTGTCCGGATATACCTGGATGAAACCAGAAATATACTGTTGTGTTTTGCCTAACTCAATTTGAAATATTATGAAAGCCTCTGCGTTCGTGTTTTCTGGATATTTTCGATGGAATTTATTGTTTTGAATGTTTTTTATCGGGGAACATTTAATTTTGAGCTTGGATACTGCAATTGGTTCCACATGGAGACACCAGCTCTACATATTTGTATTTTCTAGGGAAAAAGCTAGAGGAACTGCGGCAAACAAACATGATATTTCTGTTTGTATATATGACATTTTATGCACTTGCCTATCGAAAATACTTTGCTTTTCTCCAAAACCATTTTTACTGATTTTCTCGGCCCATTGCATACGATTTCCACACCACTTTGTCCGGATATGCCTGTATGAAACCAGAAATATACGGTTGTGTTTTGCCTCACTCAATCCGAAATATTGTGAAAGCCTCGCTGTTTGTGTTTTCTGGATATAATCGATGGACTTTATGGTTTTGAATGTTTTTATCAGGGAACATTTAATTTTGTACCGTTGAAACACTAATTGGTTCATCAGGGAGACATCTCCTGACACATTTCTATTTTCGGGGGAGAAAGCTAGAGGAACTGTGGCACACAAACATGATATTTCTGATTGGATAGATGACATTTTATGCACTTGCCTAATGAAAAGACTTTGCTTTTCTCCAAAATCATTTTTACTCTGATTTTCTCGGTCCATTGCAAACGAATTCCACACCAATTTGTCCGGATATGACTGGATGAAACCCGCAATATCCGGTTGTGTTTTGGCTAACTCAATCCCAGATATTGCTGCAGCCTCTGTGTTTGTGTTTTCTGGATATTATCAACGGACTTTATTGTTTTGAATGTTTCTTCATGGAGCATTTAATTTTGTGCTTAGAAACCCTAATTCGTTCCACATTGAGACACCAGCTCTACACATTTGTATTTTCTAGTGAGCAAGCTAGAGTAACTGTGGCTAACAAGCATGATATTTCTGTTTGTATAGATGATGTTTTATGCACTTGCCTAATGAAAAGACTTTGCTTTTCTCAAATACCATTTTTACTCTGATTTTCTGGGTCCATTGCATACAAATTCCACAGAAATTTGTCCGGATATGACCGGATGAAACCTGAAATATCCGGTTGTGTTTTGGCTAACTCTATCCGAAATATTATGAAAGCTTCTGTGTTTGTGTTTTCTGCATATTATCAATGGACTTTATTGTTTAGAATGCTTTTTATCAGGGAACATTTAATTTTGTGCTTGGAAACACTAATTGGTTCCACATGGAGACACCAGCTCTACACATTCTTATTTTCTGGGGAAGAAGCTAGAGGAACTGCAGCAAACACGCATGATATTTCTGTTTGTATAGACGACATTTTATGCACTTGACTAACGAAAAGACTTTGCTTTTCTCCAAAAGCATTTTTACTCTGATTTTCTCGGTCCATTGCATACGAATTCCACACTAGTTTCTCCGGATATGTCTGGATGAAACCGGAAATATCCGGTTTTGTTTTGGCTAACTCAATCCCAGATATTGCTACAGCCTCTGTGTTTGTGTTTTCCGCATATTATCAACGGACTTTTGTTTTGACTGTTTTTTATCGGGGAACATTTAATTTTGAGCTTAGATACACTAATTGGTTCCACATGGACACACCAGCTCTACATATTTTTATTTTCTAGGGAGAAAGCTAGAGGAACTGTGGCAAACAAACATGATATTTCTGTTTGTATCGATGACATTTTATGCACTTGCCTAACGAAAAGACTTTGCTTTTCTCCAAAACCATTTTTACTGTGATTTTCTCGGTCCATTGCATACGAATTCTAAACGACTTTTTCCGAATATTACTGGATGAATCCAGAAATATCCGGTTGTGTTTTGGCTATCTCAATCCGAAATATTGTGAAAGATTATGTGCTTGTGTTTTCTGGATATTATCGATGGACTTTATTGTTTTGAATGTTTTTATCAGGGAGCATTTAATTTTGTACCAAAGAAACACTAATTGGTTCATCATGGGGGTACCAGATCTACACATTCCTATTTTCTAGGGAGAAATCTAGAGGAACTGCAGTAAACAACCATGATACTTTTGTTTGTATCGATGACTTTTTATGCACTTCCCCAACGAAAACACTTTGCTTTTCTCCAAAACCATGTTTACTGTAATTTTCTCGGTCCATGGCATACGAATTCCACACCCCTTTGTCCGGATATGACTGGATGAAACAAGAAATAACCTTTTTTTTTTTTGCTAACTCAATCCCAGATATTGCTACAGCCTCTGTGTTTGTGTTTTCCAGATATTATCAATGGACTTGATTGTTTTGAATGTTTTCATCGGGGAACATTTAAATTTGTGCTTGGAAACAATAATTGGTTCCACATGGAGCCACCAGCTCTACAGATTCGTATTTTCTAGGGAGAAAGCTAGAGGTACTGCGGCAAACAAACATGACATTTCTGTTTGTATCGATGACATTTTATGCACTTGTCTAACGAAAAGACTTTGCTTTTCTCCAATACCATTTTTACTGTGATTTTCTCGGTCCAAGGCATACGAATTCCACACCAGTTTGTCCAGATATGACTGGATGAAAGCAGAAATATCCGGTTGTTCTTTGGCTAACTCAATGCGAAATATTGTGTAAGTTTCTGTGTTTGTGTTTCTGGATATTATGGATGGACTTTATTGTTTTGAATGCTTTTATCAGGGAGCATTTAATTTTTTACCGAAGAAACACTAATTGGTTCATCATGGGGACAACAGCTCTACACATTCTTATTTTCTAGGGAGAAAGCTAGAGGAACTGCGGCAAACAAACATGACATTTCTGTTTGTATAGATGACATTTTATGCACTTGCCTAACGAAAAGATTTTGCTTTTCTCCAAAACCATTTTCACTGTGATTTTCTCGGTCCATTGCATACGAATTCCACACCAGCTTTTCCAGATATGACTGGATGAAACCCCGACTATCTGGTTGTGTTTTGGCTAACTCAATCCCAGATATTGCTACAGAATCAATGTTTGTGTTTTCCGGATATTATCAACGGAATTTATTGTTTTCAATGTTTTTTATCAGGAAACATTTAATTTTGTGCTTGGAAACACTAGTTGATTCCACATGGAGACACCAGCTCTACACATTAATTTATTCTAGGGAGGAAGTTAGAGGAATTGTGGCAAACAAACATGATATTTCTGTTTGTATCGATGACATTTTATGCAATTGCCTAACGAAAACACTTTGCTTTTTCTAAAACGATTTTTACTGTGATTTTCTAGGTCCATTGCATACGATTTCCACACCACTTTGTCCGGATATACCTGGATGAAACCAGAAATATACTGTTGTGTTTTGCCTAACTCAATTTGAAATATTATGAAAGCCTCTGCGTTCGTGTTTTCTGGATATTTTCGATGGAATTTATTGTTTTGAATGTTTTTTATCGGGGAACATTTAATTTTGAGCTTGGATACTGCAATTGGTTCCACATGGAGACACCAGCTCTACATATTTGTATTTTCTAGGGAAAAAGCTAGAGGAACTGCGGCAAACAAACATGATATTTCTGTTTGTATATATGACATTTTATGCACTTGCCTATCGAAAATACTTTGCTTTTCTCCAAAACCATTTTTACTGATTTTCTCGGCCCATTGCATACGATTTCCACACCACTTTGTCCGGATATGCCTGTATGAAACCAGAAATATACGGTTGTGTTTTGCCTCACTCAATCCGAAATATTGTGAAAGCCTCGCTGTTTGTGTTTTCTGGATATAATCGATGGACTTTATGGTTTTGAATGTTTTTATCAGGGAACATTTAATTTTGTACCGTTGAAACACTAATTGGTTCATCAGGGAGACATCTCCTGACACATTTCTATTTTCGGGGGAGAAAGCTAGAGGAACTGTGGCACACAAACATGATATTTCTGATTGGATAGATGACATTTTATGCACTTGCCTAATGAAAAGACTTTGCTTTTCTCCAAAATCATTTTTACTCTGATTTTCTCGGTCCATTGCAAACGAATTCCACACCAATTTGTCCGGATATGACTGGATGAAACCCGCAATATCCGGTTGTGTTTTGGCTAACTCAATCCCAGATATTGCTGCAGCCTCTGTGTTTGTGTTTTCTGGATATTATCAACGGACTTTATTGTTTTGAATGTTTCTTCATGGAGCATTTAATTTTGTGCTTAGAAACCCTAATTCGTTCCACATTGAGACACCAGCTCTACACATTTGTATTTTCTAGTGAGCAAGCTAGAGTAACTGTGGCTAACAAGCATGATATTTCTGTTTGTATAGATGATGTTTTATGCACTTGCCTAATGAAAAGACTTTGCTTTTCTCAAATACCATTTTTACTCTGATTTTCTGGGTCCATTGCATACAAATTCCACAGAAATTTGTCCGGATATGACCGGATGAAACCTGAAATATCCGGTTGTGTTTTGGCTAACTCTATCCGAAATATTATGAAAGCTTCTGTGTTTGTGTTTTCTGCATATTATCAATGGACTTTATTGTTTAGAATGCTTTTTATCAGGGAACATTTAATTTTGTGCTTGGAAACACTAATTGGTTCCACATGGAGACACCAGCTCTACACATTCTTATTTTCTGGGGAAGAAGCTAGAGGAACTGCAGCAAACACGCATGATATTTCTGTTTGTATAGACGACATTTTATGCACTTGACTAACGAAAAGACTTTGCTTTTCTCCAAAAGCATTTTTACTCTGATTTTCTCGGTCCATTGCATACGAATTCCACACTAGTTTCTCCGGATATGTCTGGATGAAACCGGAAATATCCGGTTTTGTTTTGGCTAACTCAATCCCAGATATTGCTACAGCCTCTGTGTTTGTGTTTTCCGCATATTATCAACGGACTTTTGTTTTGACTGTTTTTTATCGGGGAACATTTAATTTTGAGCTTAGATACACTAATTGGTTCCACATGGACACACCAGCTCTACATATTTTTATTTTCTAGGGAGAAAGCTAGAGGAACTGTGGCAAACAAACATGATATTTCTGTTTGTATCGATGACATTTTATGCACTTGCCTAACGAAAAGACTTTGCTTTTCTCCAAAACCATTTTTACTGTGATTTTCTCGGTCCATTGCATACGAATTCTAAACGACTTTTTCCGAATATTACTGGATGAATCCAGAAATATCCGGTTGTGTTTTGGCTATCTCAATCCGAAATATTGTGAAAGATTATGTGCTTGTGTTTTCTGGATATTATCGATGGACTTTATTGTTTTGAATGTTTTTATCAGGGAGCATTTAATTTTGTACCAAAGAAACACTAATTGGTTCATCATGGGGGTACCAGATCTACACATTCCTATTTTCTAGGGAGAAATCTAGAGGAACTGCAGTAAACAACCATGATACTTTTGTTTGTATCGATGACTTTTTATGCACTTCCCCAACGAAAACACTTTGCTTTTCTCCAAAACCATGTTTACTGTAATTTTCTCGGTCCATGGCATACGAATTCCACACCCCTTTGTCCGGATATGACTGGATGAAACAAGAAATAACCTTTTTTTTTTTTTGCTAACTCAATCCCAGATATTGCTACAGCCTCTGTGTTTGTGTTTTCCAGATATTATCAATGGACTTGATTGTTTTGAATGTTTTCATCGGGGAACATTTAAATTTGTGCTTGGAAACAATAATTGGTTCCACATGGAGCCACCAGCTCTACAGATTCGTATTTTCTAGGGAGAAAGCTAGAGGTACTGCGGCAAACAAACATGACATTTCTGTTTGTATCGATGACATTTTATGCACTTGTCTAACGAAAAGACTTTGCTTTTCTCCAATACCATTTTTACTGTGATTTTCTCGGTCCAAGGCATACGAATTCCACACCAGTTTGTCCAGATATGACTGGATGAAAGCAGAAATATCCGGTTGTTCTTTGGCTAACTCAATGCGAAATATTGTGTAAGTTTCTGTGTTTGTGTTTCTGGATATTATGGATGGACTTTATTGTTTTGAATGCTTTTATCAGGGAGCATTTAATTTTTTACCGAAGAAACACTAATTGGTTCATCATGGGGACAACAGCTCTACACATTCTTATTTTCTAGGGAGAAAGCTAGAGGAACTGCGGCAAACAAACATGACATTTCTGTTTGTATAGATGACATTTTATGCACTTGCCTAACGAAAAGATTTTGCTTTTCTCCAAAACCATTTTCACTGTGATTTTCTCGGTCCATTGCATACGAATTCCACACCAGCTTTTCCAGATATGACTGGATGAAACCCCGACTATCTGGTTGTGTTTTGGCTAACTCAATCCCAGATATTGCTACAGAATCAATGTTTGTGTTTTCCGGATATTATCAACGGAATTTATTGTTTTCAATGTTTTTTATCAGGAAACATTTAATTTTGTGCTTGGAAACACTAGTTGATTCCACATGGAGACACCAGCTCTACACATTAATTTATTCTAGGGAGGAAGTTAGAGGAATTGTGGCAAACAAACATGATATTTCTGTTTGTATCGATGACATTTTATGCAATTGCCTAACGAAAACACTTTGCTTTTTCTAAAACGATTTTTACTGTGATTTTCTAGGTCCATTGCATACGATTTCCACACCACTTTGTCCGGATATACCTGGATGAAACCAGAAATATACTGTTGTGTTTTGCCTAACTCAATTTGAAATATTATGAAAGCCTCTGCGTTCGTGTTTTCTGGATATTTTCGATGGAATTTATTGTTTTGAATGTTTTTTATCGGGGAACATTTAATTTTGAGCTTGGATACTGCAATTGGTTCCACATGGAGACACCAGCTCTACATATTTGTATTTTCTAGGGAAAAAGCTAGAGGAACTGCGGCAAACAAACATGATATTTCTGTTTGTATATATGACATTTTATGCACTTGCCTATCGAAAATACTTTGCTTTTCTCCAAAACCATTTTTACTGATTTTCTCGGCCCATTGCATACGATTTCCACACCACTTTGTCCGGATATGCCTGTATGAAACCAGAAATATACGGTTGTGTTTTGCCTCACTCAATCCGAAATATTGTGAAAGCCTCGCTGTTTGTGTTTTCTGGATATAATCGATGGACTTTATGGTTTTGAATGTTTTTATCAGGGAACATTTAATTTTGTACCGTTGAAACACTAATTGGTTCATCAGGGAGACATCTCCTGACACATTTCTATTTTCGGGGGAGAAAGCTAGAGGAACTGTGGCACACAAACATGATATTTCTGATTGGATAGATGACATTTTATGCACTTGCCTAATGAAAAGACTTTGCTTTTCTCCAAAATCATTTTTACTCTGATTTTCTCGGTCCATTGCAAACGAATTCCACACCAATTTGTCCGGATATGACTGGATGAAACCCGCAATATCCGGTTGTGTTTTGGCTAACTCAATCCCAGATATTGCTGCAGCCTCTGTGTTTGTGTTTTCTGGATATTATCAACGGACTTTATTGTTTTGAATGTTTCTTCATGGAGCATTTAATTTTGTGCTTAGAAACCCTAATTCGTTCCACATTGAGACACCAGCTCTACACATTTGTATTTTCTAGTGAGCAAGCTAGAGTAACTGTGGCTAACAAGCATGATATTTCTGTTTGTATAGATGATGTTTTATGCACTTGCCTAATGAAAAGACTTTGCTTTTCTCAAATACCATTTTTACTCTGATTTTCTGGGTCCATTGCATACAAATTCCACAGAAATTTGTCCGGATATGACCGGATGAAACCTGAAATATCCGGTTGTGTTTTGGCTAACTCTATCCGAAATATTATGAAAGCTTCTGTGTTTGTGTTTTCTGCATATTATCAATGGACTTTATTGTTTAGAATGCTTTTTATCAGGGAACATTTAATTTTGTGCTTGGAAACACTAATTGGTTCCACATGGAGACACCAGCTCTACACATTCTTATTTTCTGGGGAAGAAGCTAGAGGAACTGCAGCAAACACGCATGATATTTCTGTTTGTATAGACGACATTTTATGCACTTGACTAACGAAAAGACTTTGCTTTTCTCCAAAAGCATTTTTACTCTGATTTTCTCGGTCCATTGCATACGAATTCCACACTAGTTTCTCCGGATATGTCTGGATGAAACCGGAAATATCCGGTTTTGTTTTGGCTAACTCAATCCCAGATATTGCTACAGCCTCTGTGTTTGTGTTTTCCGCATATTATCAACGGACTTTTGTTTTGACTGTTTTTTATCGGGGAACATTTAATTTTGAGCTTAGATACACTAATTGGTTCCACATGGACACACCAGCTCTACATATTTTTATTTTCTAGGGAGAAAGCTAGAGGAACTGTGGCAAACAAACATGATATTTCTGTTTGTATCGATGACATTTTATGCACTTGCCTAACGAAAAGACTTTGCTTTTCTCCAAAACCATTTTTACTGTGATTTTCTCGGTCCATTGCATACGAATTCTAAACGACTTTTTCCGAATATTACTGGATGAATCCAGAAATATCCGGTTGTGTTTTGGCTATCTCAATCCGAAATATTGTGAAAGATTATGTGCTTGTGTTTTCTGGATATTATCGATGGACTTTATTGTTTTGAATGTTTTTATCAGGGAGCATTTAATTTTGTACCAAAGAAACACTAATTGGTCCATCATGGGGGTACCAGATCTACACATTCCTATTTTCTAGGGAGAAATCTAGAGGAACTGCGGTAAACAACCATGATACTTTTGTTTGTATCGATGACTTTTTATGCACTTGTCTAACGAAAAGACTTTGCTTTTCTCCAATACCATTTTTACTGTGATTTTCTCGGTCCAAGGCATACGAATTCCACACCAGTTTGTCCTGATATGACTGGATGAAAGCAGAAATATCCGGTTGTTCTTTGGCTAACTCAATGCGAAATATTGTGTAAGTTTCTGTGTTTGTGTTTCTGGATATTATGGATGGACTTTATTGTTTTGAATGCTTTTATCAGGGAGCATTTAATTTTTTACCGAAGAAACACTAATTGGTTCATCATGGGGACAACAGCTCTACACATTCTTATTTTCTAGGGAGAAAGCTAGAGGAACTGCGGCAAACAAACATGACATTTCTGTTTGTATAGATGACATTTTATGCACTTGCCTAACGAAAAGATTTTGCTTTTCTCCAAAACCATTTTCACTGTGATTTTCTCGGTCCATTGCATACGAATTCCACACCAGCTTTTCCAGATATGACTGGATGAAACCCCGACTATCTGGTTGTGTTTTGGCTAACTCAATCCCAGATATTGCTACAGAATCAATGTTTGTGTTTTCCGGATATTATCAACGGAATTTATTGTTTTCAATGTTTTTTATCAGGAAACATTTAATTTTGTGCTTGGAAACACTAGTTGATTCCACATGGAGACACCAGCTCTACACATTAATTTATTCTAGGGAGGAAGTTAGAGGAATTGTGGCAAACAAACATGATATTTCTGTTTGTATCGATGACATTTTATGCAATTGCCTAACGAAAACACTTTGCTTTTTCTAAAACGATTTTTACTGTGATTTTCTAGGTCCATTGCATACGATTTCCACACCACTTTGTCCGGATATACCTGGATGAAACCAGAAATATACTGTTGTGTTTTGCCTAACTCAATTTGAAATATTATGAAAGCCTCTGCGTTCGTGTTTTCTGGATATTTTCGATGGAATTTATTGTTTTGAATGTTTTTTATCGGGGAACATTTAATTTTGAGCTTGGATACTGCAATTGGTTCCACATGGAGACACCAGCTCTACATATTTGTATTTTCTAGGGAAAAAGCTAGAGGAACTGCGGCAAACAAACATGATATTTCTGTTTGTATATATGACATTTTATGCACTTGCCTATCGAAAATACTTTGCTTTTCTCCAAAACCATTTTTACTGATTTTCTCGGCCCATTGCATACGATTTCCACACCACTTTGTCCGGATATGCCTGTATGAAACCAGAAATATACGGTTGTGTTTTGCCTCACTCAATCCGAAATATTGTGAAAGCCTCGCTGTTTGTGTTTTCTGGATATAATCGATGGACTTTATGGTTTTGAATGTTTTTATCAGGGAACATTTAATTTTGTACCGTTGAAACACTAATTGGTTCATCAGGGAGACATCTCCTGACACATTTCTATTTTCGGGGGAGAAAGCTAGAGGAACTGTGGCACACAAACATGATATTTCTGATTGGATAGATGACATTTTATGCACTTGCCTAATGAAAAGACTTTGCTTTTCTCCAAAATCATTTTTACTCTGATTTTCTCGGTCCATTGCAAACGAATTCCACACCAATTTGTCCGGATATGACTGGATGAAACCCGCAATATCCGGTTGTGTTTTGGCTAACTCAATCCCAGATATTGCTGCAGCCTCTGTGTTTGTGTTTTCTGGATATTATCAACGGACTTTATTGTTTTGAATGTTTCTTCATGGAGCATTTAATTTTGTGCTTAGAAACCCTAATTCGTTCCACATTGAGACACCAGCTCTACACATTTGTATTTTCTAGTGAGCAAGCTAGAGTAACTGTGGCTAACAAGCATGATATTTCTGTTTGTATAGATGATGTTTTATGCACTTGCCTAATGAAAAGACTTTGCTTTTCTCAAATACCATTTTTACTCTGATTTTCTGGGTCCATTGCATACAAATTCCACAGAAATTTGTCCGGATATGACCGGATGAAACCTGAAATATCCGGTTGTGTTTTGGCTAACTCTATCCGAAATATTATGAAAGCTTCTGTGTTTGTGTTTTCTGCATATTATCAATGGACTTTATTGTTTAGAATGCTTTTTATCAGGGAACATTTAATTTTGTGCTTGGAAACACTAATTGGTTCCACATGGAGACACCAGCTCTACACATTCTTATTTTCTGGGGAAGAAGCTAGAGGAACTGCAGCAAACACGCATGATATTTCTGTTTGTATAGACGACATTTTATGCACTTGACTAACGAAAAGACTTTGCTTTTCTCCAAAAGCATTTTTACTCTGATTTTCTCGGTCCATTGCATACGAATTCCACACTAGTTTCTCCGGATATGTCTGGATGAAACCGGAAATATCCGGTTTTGTTTTGGCTAACTCAATCCCAGATATTGCTACAGCCTCTGTGTTTGTGTTTTCCGCATATTATCAACGGACTTTTGTTTTGACTGTTTTTTATCGGGGAACATTTAATTTTGAGCTTAGATACACTAATTGGTTCCACATGGACACACCAGCTCTACATATTTTTATTTTCTAGGGAGAAAGCTAGAGGAACTGTGGCAAACAAACATGATATTTCTGTTTGTATCGATGACATTTTATGCACTTGCCTAACGAAAAGACTTTGCTTTTCTCCAAAACCATTTTTACTGTGATTTTCTCGGTCCATTGCATACGAATTCTAAACGACTTTTTCCGAATATTACTGGATGAATCCAGAAATATCCGGTTGTGTTTTGGCTATCTCAATCCGAAATATTGTGAAAGATTATGTGCTTGTGTTTTCTGGATATTATCGATGGACTTTATTGTTTTGAATGTTTTTATCAGGGAGCATTTAATTTTGTACCAAAGAAACACTAATTGGTCCATCATGGGGGTACCAGATCTACACATTCCTATTTTCTAGGGAGAAATCTAGAGGAACTGCGGTAAACAACCATGATACTTTTGTTTGTATCGATGACTTTTTATGCACTTCCCCAACGAAAACACTTTGCTTTTCTCCAAAACCATGTTTACTGTAATTTTCTCGGTCCATGGCATACGAATTCCACACCCCTTTGTCCGGATATGACTGGATGAAACAAGAAATAACCTTTTTTTTTTTTTTGCTAACTCAATCCCAGATATTGCTACAGCCTCTGTGTTTGTGTTTTCCAGATATTATCAATGGACTTGATTGTTTTGAATGTTTTTATCGGGGAACATTTAAATTTGTGCTTGGAAACAATAATTGGTTCCACATGGAGCCACCAGCTCTACAGATTCGTATTTTCTAGGGAGAAAGCTAGAGGCACTGCGGCAAACAAACATGACATTTCTGTTTGTATCGATGACATTTTATGCACTTGTCTAACGAAAAGACTTTGCTTTTCTCCAATACCATTTTTACTGTGATTTTCTCGGTCCAAGGCATACGAATTCCACACCAGTTTGTCCAGATATGACTGGATGAAAGCAGAAATATCCGGTTGTTCTTTGGCTAACTCAATGCGAAATATTGTGTAAGTTTCTGTGTTTGTGTTTCTGGATATTATGGATGGACTTTATTGTTTTGAATGCTTTTATCAGGGAGCATTTAATTTTTTACCGAAGAAACACTAATTGGTTCATCATGGGGACAACAGCTCTACACATTCTTATTTTCTAGGGAGAAAGCTAGAGGAACTGCGGCAAACAAACATGACATTTCTGTTTGTATAGATGACATTTTATGCACTTGCCTAACGAAAAGATTTTGCTTTTCTCCAAAACCATTTTCACTGTGATTTTCTCGGTCCATTGCATACGAATTCCACACCAGCTTTTCCAGATATGACTGGATGAAACCCCGACTATCTGGTTGTGTTTTGGCTAACTCAATCCCAGATATTGCTACAGAATCAATGTTTGTGTTTTCCGCATATTATCAACGGAATTTATTGTTTTCAATGTTTTTTATCAGGAAACATTTAATTTTGTGCTTGGAAACACTAGTTGATTCCACATGGAGACACCAGCTCTACACATTAATTTATTCTAGGGAGGAAGTTAGAGGAATTGTGGCAAACAAACATGATATTTCTGTTTGTATCGATGACATTTTATGCAATTGCCTAACGAAAACACTTTGCTTTTTCTAAAACGATTTTTACTGTGATTTTCTAGGTCCATTGCATACGATTTCCACACCACTTTGTCCGGATATACCTGGATGAAACCAGAAATATACTGTTGTGTTTTGCCTAACTCAATTTGAAATATTATGAAAGCCTCTGCGTTCGTGTTTTCTGGATATTTTCGATGGAATTTATTGTTTTGAATGTTTTTTATCGGGGAACATTTAATTTTGAGCTTGGATACTGCAATTGGTTCCACATGGAGACACCAGCTCTACATATTTGTATTTTCTAGGGAAAAAGCTAGAGGAACTGCGGCAAACAAACATGATATTTCTGTTTGTATATATGACATTTTATGCACTTGCCTATCGAAAATACTTTGCTTTTCTCCAAAACCATTTTTACTGATTTTCTCGGTCCATTGCATACGATTTCCACACCACTTTGTCCGGATATGCCTGTATGAAACCAGAAATATACGGTTGTGTTTTGCCTCACTCAATCCGAAATATTGTGAAAGCCTCGCTGTTTGTGTTTTCTGGATATAATCGATGGACTTTATGGTTTTGAATGTTTTTATCAGGGAACATTTAATTTTGTACCGTTGAAACACTAATTGGTTCATCAGGGAGACATCTCCTGACACATTTCTATTTTCGGGGGAGAAAGCTAGAGGAACTGTGGCACACAAACATGATATTTCTGATTGGATAGATGACATTTTATGCACTTGCCTAATGAAAAGACTTTGCTTTTCTCCAAAATCATTTTTACTCTGATTTTCTCGGTCCATTGCAAACGAATTCCACACCAATTTGTCCGGATATGACTGGATGAAACCCGCAATATCCGGTTGTGTTTTGGCTAACTCAATCCCAGATATTGCTGCAGCCTCTGTGTTTGTGTTTTCTGGATATTATCAACGGACTTTATTGTTTTGAATGTTTCTTCATGGAGCATTTAATTTTGTGCTTAGAAACCCTAATTCGTTCCACATTGAGACACCAGCTCTACACATTTGTATTTTCTAGTGAGCAAGCTAGAGTAACTGTGGCTAACAAGCATGATATTTCTGTTTGTATAGATGATGTTTTATGCACTTGCCTAATGAAAAGACTTTGCTTTTCTCAAATACCATTTTTACTCTGATTTTCTGGGTCCATTGCATACAAATTCCACAGAAATTTGTCCGGATATGACCGGATGAAACCTGAAATATCCGGTTGTGTTTTGGCTAACTCTATCCGAAATATTATGAAAGCTTCTGTGTTTGTGTTTTCTGCATATTATCAATGGACTTTATTGTTTAGAATGCTTTTTATCAGGGAACATTTAATTTTGTGCTTGGAAACACTAATTGGTTCCACATGGAGACACCAGCTCTACACATTCTTATTTTCTGGGGAAGAAGCTAGAGGAACTGCAGCAAACACGCATGATATTTCTGTT
Organism: Lepus europaeus; assembly: GCF_033115175.1. Lineage (NCBI taxonomy): Eukaryota > Metazoa > Chordata > Mammalia > Lagomorpha > Leporidae > Lepus > Lepus europaeus. The sequence goes on from NW_026909136.1 coordinate 53,794, forward strand.
TGTATAGACGACATTTTATGCACTTGACTAACGAAAAGACTTTGCTTTTCTCCAAAAGCATTTTTACTCTGATTTTCTCGGTCCATTGCATACGAATTCCACACTAGTTTCTCCGGATATGTCTGGATGAAACCGGAAATATCCGGTTTTGTTTTGGCTAACTCAATCCCAGATATTGCTACAGCCTCTGTGTTTGTGTTTTCCGCATATTATCAACGGACTTTTGTTTTGACTGTTTTTTATCGGGGAACATTTAATTTTGAGCTTAGATACACTAATTGGTTCCACATGGACACACCAGCTCTACATATTTTTATTTTCTAGGGAGAAAGCTAGAGGAACTGTGGCAAACAAACATGATATTTCTGTTTGTATCGATGACATTTTATGCACTTGCCTAACGAAAAGACTTTGCTTTTCTCCAAAACCATTTTTACTGTGATTTTCTCGGTCCATTGCATACGAATTCTAAACGACTTTTTCCGAATATTACTGGATGAATCCAGAAATATCCGGTTGTGTTTTGGCTATCTCAATCCGAAATATTGTGAAAGATTATGTGCTTGTGTTTTCTGGATATTATCGATGGACTTTATTGTTTTGAATGTTTTTATCAGGGAGCATTTAATTTTGTACCAAAGAAACACTAATTGGTTCATCATGGGGGTACCAGATCTACACATTCCTATTTTCTAGGGAGAAATCTAGAGGAACTGCAGTAAACAACCATGATACTTTTGTTTGTATCGATGACATTTTATGCACTTGTCTAACGAAAAGACTTTGCTTTTCTCCAATACCATTTTTACTGTGATTTTCTCGGTCCAAGGCATACGAATTCCACACCAGTTTGTCCAGATATGACTGGATGAAAGCAGAAATATCCGGTTGTTCTTTGGCTAACTCAATGCGAAATATTGTGTAAGTTTCTGTGTTTGTGTTTCTGGATATTATGGATGGACTTTATTGTTTTGAATGCTTTTATCAGGGAGCATTTAATTTTTTACCGAAGAAACACTAATTGGTTCATCATGGGGACAACAGCTCTACACATTCTTATTTTCTAGGGAGAAAGCTAGAGGAACTGCGGCAAACAAACATGACATTTCTGTTTGTATAGATGACATTTTATGCACTTGCCTAACGAAAAGATTTTGCTTTTCTCCAAAACCATTTTCACTGTGATTTTCTCGGTCCATTGCATACGAATTCCACACCAGCTTTTCCAGATATGACTGGATGAAACCCCGACTATCTGGTTGTGTTTTGGCTAACTCAATCCCAGATATTGCTACAGAATCAATGTTTGTGTTTTCCGGATATTATCAACGGAATTTATTGTTTTCAATGTTTTTTATCAGGAAACATTTAATTTTGTGCTTGGAAACACTAGTTGATTCCACATGGAGACACCAGCTCTACACATTAATTTATTCTAGGGAGGAAGTTAGAGGAATTGTGGCAAACAAACATGATATTTCTGTTTCTATCGATGACATTTTATGCAATTGCCTAACGAAAACACTTTGCTTTTTCTAAAACGATTTTTACTGTGATTTTCTAGGTCCATTGCATACGATTTCCACACCACTTTGTCCGGATATACCTGGATGAAACCAGAAATATACTGTTGTGTTTTGCCTAACTCAATTTGAAATATTATGAAAGCCTCTGCGTTCGTGTTTTCTGGATATTTTCGATGGAATTTATTGTTTTGAATGTTTTTTATCGGGGAACATTTAATTTTGAGCTTGGATACTGCAATTGGTTCCACATGGAGACACCAGCTCTACATATTTGTATTTTCTAGGGAAAAAGCTAGAGGAACTGCGGCAAACAAACATGATATTTCTGTTTGTATATATGACATTTTATGCACTTGCCTATCGAAAATACTTTGCTTTTCTCCAAAACCATTTTTACTGATTTTCTCGGCCCATTGCATACGATTTCCACACCACTTTGTCCGGATATGCCTGTATGAAACCAGAAATATACGGTTGTGTTTTGCCTCACTCAATCCGAAATATTGTGAAAGCCTCGCTGTTTGTGTTTTCTGGATATAATCGATGGACTTTATGGTTTTGAATGTTTTTATCAGGGAACATTTAATTTTGTACCGTTGAAACACTAATTGGTTCATCAGGGAGACATCTCCTGACACATTTCTATTTTCGGGGGAGAAAGCTAGAGGAACTGTGGCACACAAACATGATATTTCTGATTGGATAGATGACATTTTATGCACTTGCCTAATGAAAAGACTTTGCTTTTCTCCAAAATCATTTTTACTCTGATTTTCTCGGTCCATTGCAAACGAATTCCACACCAATTTGTCCGGATATGACTGGATGAAACCCGCAATATCCGGTTGTGTTTTGGCTAACTCAATCCCAGATATTGCTGCAGCCTCTGTGTTTGTGTTTTCTGGATATTATCAACGGACTTTATTGTTTTGAATGTTTCTTCATGGAGCATTTAATTTTGTGCTTAGAAACCCTAATTCGTTCCACATTGAGACACCAGCTCTACACATTTGTATTTTCTAGTGAGCAAGCTAGAGTAACTGTGGCTAACAAGCATGATATTTCTGTTTGTATAGATGATGTTTTATGCACTTGCCTAATGAAAAGACTTTGCTTTTCTCAAATACCATTTTTACTCTGATTTTCTGGGTCCATTGCATACAAATTCCACAGAAATTTGTCCGGATATGACCGGATGAAACCTGAAATATCCGGTTGTGTTTTGGCTAACTCTATCCGAAATATTATGAAAGCTTCTGTGTTTGTGTTTTCTGCATATTATCAATGGACTTTATTGTTTAGAATGCTTTTTATCAGGGAACATTTAATTTTGTGCTTGGAAACACTAATTGGTTCCACATGGAGACACCAGCTCTACACATTCTTATTTTCTGGGGAAGAAGCTAGAGGAACTGCAGCAAACACGCATGATATTTCTGTTTGTATAGACGACATTTTATGCACTTGACTAATGAAAAGACTTTGCTTTTCTCCAAAAGCATTTTTACTCTGATTTTCTCAGTCCATTGCATACGAATTCCACACTAGTTTCTCCGGATATGTCTGGATGAAACCGGAAATATCCGGTTTTGTTTTGGCTAACTCAATCCCAGATATTGCTACAGCCTCTGTGTTTGTGTTTTCCGCATATTATCAACGGACTTTTGTTTTGACTGTTTTTTATCGGGGAACATTTAATTTTGAGCTTAGATACACTAATTGGTTCCACATGGACACACCAGCTCTACATATTTTTATTTTCTAGGGAGAAAGCTAGAGGAACTGTGGCAAACAAACATGATATTTCTGTTTGTATCGATGACATTTTATGCACTTGCCTAACGAAAAGACTTTGCTTTTCTCCAAAACCATTTTTACTGTGATTTTCTCGGTCCATTGCATACGAATTCCACACCAGTTTGTCCAGATATGACTGGATGAAAGCAGAAATATCCGGTTGTTCTTTGGCTAACTCAATGCGAAATATTGTGTAAGTTTCTGTGTTTGTGTTTCTGGATATTATGGATGGACTTTATTGTTTTGAATGCTTTTATCAGGGAGCATTTAATTTTTTACCGAAGAAACACTAATTGGTTCATCATGGGGACAACAGCTCTACACATTCTTATTTTCTAGGGAGAAAGCTAGAGGAACTGCGGCAAACAAACATGACATTTCTGTTTGTATAGATGACATTTTATGCACTTGCCTAACGAAAAGATTTTGCTTTTCTCCAAAACCATTTTCACTGTGATTTTCTCGGTCCATTGCATACGAATTCCACACCAGCTTTTCCAGATATGACTGGATGAAACCCCGACTATCTGGTTGTGTTTTGGCTAACTCAATCCCAGATATTGCTACAGAATCAATGTTTGTGTTTTCCGGATATTATCAACGGAATTTATTGTTTTCAATGTTTTTTATCAGGAAACATTTAATTTTGTGCTTGGAAACACTAGTTGATTCCACATGGAGACACCAGCTCTACACATTAATTTATTCTAGGGAGGAAGTTAGAGGAATTGTGGCAAACAAACATGATATTTCTGTTTGTATCGATGACATTTTATGCAATTGCCTAACGAAAACACTTTGCTTTTTCTAAAACGATTTTTACTGTGATTTTCTAGGTCCATTGCATACGATTTCCACACCACTTTGTCCGGATATACCTGGATGAAACCAGAAATATACTGTTGTGTTTTGCCTAACTCAATTTGAAATATTATGAAAGCCTCTGCGTTCGTGTTTTCTGGATATTTTCGATGGAATTTATTGTTTTGAATGTTTTTTATCGGGGAACATTTAATTTTGAGCTTGGATACTGCAATTGGTTCCACATGGAGACACCAGCTCTACATATTTGTATTTTCTAGGGAAAAAGCTAGAGGAACTGCGGCAAACAAACATGATATTTCTGTTTGTATATATGACATTTTATGCACTTGCCTATCGAAAATACTTTGCTTTTCTCCAAAACCATTTTTACTGATTTTCTCGGCCCATTGCATACGATTTCCACACCACTTTGTCCGGATATGCCTGTATGAAACCAGAAATATACGGTTGTGTTTTGCCTCACTCAATCCGAAATATTGTGAAAGCCTCGCTGTTTGTGTTTTCTGGATATAATCGATGGACTTTATGGTTTTGAATGTTTTTATCAGGGAACATTTAATTTTGTACCGTTGAAACACTAATTGGTTCATCAGGGAGACATCTCCTGACACATTTCTATTTTCGGGGGAGAAAGCTAGAGGAACTGTGGCACACAAACATGATATTTCTGATTGGATAGATGACATTTTATGCACTTGCCTAATGAAAAGACTTTGCTTTTCTCCAAAATCATTTTTACTCTGATTTTCTCGGTCCATTGCAAACGAATTCCACACCAATTTGTCCGGATATGACTGGATGAAACCCGCAATATCCGGTTGTGTTTTGGCTAACTCAATCCCAGATATTGCTGCAGCCTCTGTGTTTGTGTTTTCTGGATATTATCAACGGACTTTATTGTTTTGAATGTTTCTTCATGGAGCATTTAATTTTGTGCTTAGAAACCCTAATTCGTTCCACATTGAGACACCAGCTCTACACATTTGTATTTTCTAGTGAGCAAGCTAGAGTAACTGTGGCTAACAAGCATGATATTTCTGTTTGTATAGATGATGTTTTATGCACTTGCCTAATGAAAAGACTTTGCTTTTCTCAAATACCATTTTTACTCTGATTTTCTGGGTCCATTGCATACAAATTCCACAGAAATTTGTCCGGATATGACCGGATGAAACCTGAAATATCCGGTTGTGTTTTGGCTAACTCTATCCGAAATATTATGAAAGCTTCTGTGTTTGTGTTTTCTGCATATTATCAATGGACTTTATTGTTTAGAATGCTTTTTATCAGGGAACATTTAATTTTGTGCTTGGAAACACTAATTGGTTCCACATGGAGACACCAGCTCTACACATTCTTATTTTCTGGGGAAGAAGCTAGAGGAACTGCAGCAAACACGCATGATATTTCTGTTTGTATAGACGACATTTTATGCACTTGACTAACGAAAAGACTTTGCTTTTCTCCAAAAGCATTTTTACTCTGATTTTCTCGGTCCATTGCATACGAATTCCACACTAGTTTCTCCGGATATGTCTGGATGAAACCGGAAATATCCGGTTTTGTTTTGGCTAACTCAATCCCAGATATTGCTACAGCCTCTGTGTTTGTGTTTTCCGCATATTATCAACGGACTTTTGTTTTGACTGTTTTTTATCGGGGAACATTTAATTTTGAGCTTAGATACACTAATTGGTTCCACATGGACACACCAGCTCTACATATTTTTATTTTCTAGGGAGAAAGCTAGAGGAACTGTGGCAAACAAACATGATATTTCTGTTTGTATCGATGACATTTTATGCACTTGCCTAACGAAAAGACTTTGCTTTTCTCCAAAACCATTTTTACTGTGATTTTCTCGGTCCATTGCATACGAATTCTAAACGACTTTTTCCAAATATTACTGGATGAATCCAGAAATATCCGGTTGTGTTTTGGCTATCTCAATCCGAAATATTGTGAAAGATTATGTGCTTGTGTTTTCTGGATATTATCGATGGACTTTATTGTTTTGAATGTTTTTATCAGGGAGCATTTAATTTTGTACCAAAGAAACACTAATTGGTCCATCATGGGGGTACCAGATCTACACATTCCTATTTTCTAGGGAGAAATCTAGAGGAACTGCGGTAAACAACCATGATACTTTTGTTTGTATCGATGACTTTTTATGCACTTCCCCAACGAAAACACTTTGCTTTTCTCCAAAACCATGTTTACTGTAATTTTCTCGGTCCATGGCATACGAATTCCACACCCCTTTGTCCGGATATGACTGGATGAAACAAGAAATAACCTTTTTTTTTTTTTTTGCTAACTCAATCCCAGATATTGCTACAGCCTCTGTGTTTGTGTTTTCCAGATATTATCAATGGACTTGATTGTTTTGAATGTTTTTATCGGGGAACATTTAAATTTGTGCTTGGAAACAATAATTGGTTCCACATGGAGCCACCAGCTCTACAGATTCGTATTTTCTAGGGAGAAAGCTAGAGGTACTGCGGCAAACAAACATGACATTTCTGTTTGTATCGATGACATTTTATGCACTTGTCTAACGAAAAGACTTTGCTTTTCTCCAATACCATTTTTACTGTGATTTTCTCGGTCCAAGGCATACGAATTCCACACCAGTTTGTCCAGATATGACTGGATGAAAGCAGAAATATCCGGTTGTTCTTTGGCTAACTCAATGCGAAATATTGTGTAAGTTTCTGTGTTTGTGTTTCTGGATATTATGGATGGACTTTATTGTTTTGAATGCTTTTATCAGGGAGCATTTAATTTTTTACCGAAGAAACACTAATTGGTTCATCATGTGGACAACAGCTCTACACATTCTTATTTTCTAGGGAGAAAGCTAGAGGAACTGCGGCAAACAAACATGACATTTCTGTTTGTATAGATGACATTTTATGCACTTGCCTAACGAAAAGATTTTGCTTTTCTCCAAAACCATTTTCACTGTGATTTTCTCGGTCCATTGCATACGAATTCCACACCAGCTTTTCCAGATATGACTGGATGAAACCCCGACTATCTGGTTGTGTTTTGGCTAACTCAATCCCAGATATTGCTACAGAATCAATGTTTGTGTTTTCCGGATATTATCAACGGAATTTATTGTTTTCAATGTTTTTTATCAGGAAACATTTAATTTTGTGCTTGGAAACACTAGTTGATTCCACATGGAGACACCAGCTCTACACATTAATTTATTCTAGGGAGGAAGTTAGAGGAATTGTGGCAAACAAACATGATATTTCTGTTTCTATCGATGACATTTTATGCAATTGCCTAACGAAAACACTTTGCTTTTTCTAAAACGATTTTTACTGTGATTTTCTAGGTCCATTGCATACGATTTCCACACCACTTTGTCCGGATATACCTGGATGAAACCAGAAATATACTGTTGTGTTTTGCCTAACTCAATTTGAAATATTATGAAAGCCTCTGCGTTCGTGTTTTCTGGATATTTTCGATGGAATTTATTGTTTTGAATGTTTTTTATCGGGGAACATTTAATTTTGAGCTTGGATACTGCAATTGGTTCCACATGGAGACACCAGCTCTACATATTTGTATTTTCTAGGGAAAAAGCTAGAGGAACTGCGGCAAACAAACATGATATTTCTGTTTGTATATATGACATTTTATGCACTTGCCTATCGAAAATACTTTGCTTTTCTCCAAAACCATTTTTACTGATTTTCTCGGCCCATTGCATACGATTTCCACACCACTTTGTCCGGATATGCCTGTATGAAACCAGAAATATACGGTTGTGTTTTGCCTCACTCAATCCGAAATATTGTGAAAGCCTCGCTGTTTGTGTTTTCTGGATATAATCGATGGACTTTATGGTTTTGAATGTTTTTATCAGGGAACATTTAATTTTGTACCGTTGAAACACTAATTGGTTCATCAGGGAGACATCTCCTGACACATTTCTATTTTCGGGGGAGAAAGCTAGAGGAACTGTGGCACACAAACATGATATTTCTGATTGGATAGATGACATTTTATGCACTTGCCTAATGAAAAGACTTTGCTTTTCTCCAAAATCATTTTTACTCTGATTTTCTCGGTCCATTGCAAACGAATTCCACACCAATTTGTCCGGATATGACTGGATGAAACCCGCAATATCCGGTTGTGTTTTGGCTAACTCAATCCCAGATATTGCTGCAGCCTCTGTGTTTGTGTTTTCTGGATATTATCAACGGACTTTATTGTTTTGAATGTTTCTTCATGGAGCATTTAATTTTGTGCTTAGAAACCCTAATTCGTTCCACATTGAGACACCAGCTCTACACATTTGTATTTTCTAGTGAGCAAGCTAGAGTAACTGTGGCTAACAAGCATGATATTTCTGTTTGTATAGATGATGTTTTATGCACTTGCCTAATGAAAAGACTTTGCTTTTCTCAAATACCATTTTTACTCTGATTTTCTGGGTCCATTGCATACAAATTCCACAGAAATTTGTCCGGATATGACCGGATGAAACCTGAAATATCCGGTTGTGTTTTGGCTAACTCTATCCGAAATATTATGAAAGCTTCTGTGTTTGTGTTTTCTGCATATTATCAATGGACTTTATTGTTTAGAATGCTTTTTATCAGGGAACATTTAATTTTGTGCTTGGAAACACTAATTGGTTCCACATGGAGACACCAGCTCTACACATTCTTATTTTCTGGGGAAGAAGCTAGAGGAACTGCAGCAAACACGCATGATATTTCTGTTTGTATAGACGACATTTTATGCACTTGACTAACGAAAAGACTTTGCTTTTCTCCAAAAGCATTTTTACTCTGATTTTCTCGGTCCATTGCATACGAATTCCACACTAGTTTCTCCGGATATGTCTGGATGAAACCGGAAATATCCGGTTTTGTTTTGGCTAACTCAATCCCAGATATTGCTACAGCCTCTGTGTTTGTGTTTTCCGCATATTATCAACGGACTTTTGTTTTGACTGTTTTTTATCGGGGAACATTTAATTTTGAGCTTAGATACACTAATTGGTTCCACATGGACACACCAGCTCTACATATTTTTATTTTCTAGGGAGAAAGCTAGAGGAACTGTGGCAAACAAACATGATATTTCTGTTTGTATCGATGACATTTTATGCACTTGCCTAACGAAAAGACTTTGCTTTTCTCCAAAACCATTTTTACTGTGATTTTCTCGGTCCATTGCATACGAATTCTAAACGACTTTTTCCGAATATTACTGGATGAATCCAGAAATATCCGGTTGTGTTTTGGCTATCTCAATCCGAAATATTGTGAAAGATTATGTGCTTGTGTTTTCTGGATATTATCGATGGACTTTATTGTTTTGAATGTTTTTATCAGGGAGCATTTAATTTTGTACCAAAGAAACACTAATTGGTCCATCATGGGGGTACCAGATCTACACATTCCTATTTTCTAGGGAGAAATCTAGAGGAACTGCGGTAAACAACCATGATACTTTTGTTTGTATCGATGACTTTTTATGCACTTCCCCAACGAAAACACTTTGCTTTTCTCCAAAACCATGTTTACTGTAATTTTCTCGGTCCATGGCATACGAATTCCACACCCCTTTGTCCGGATATGACTGGATGAAACAAGAAATAACCTTTTTTTTTTTTTTTGCTAACTCAATCCCAGATATTGCTACAGCCTCTGTGTTTGTGTTTTCCAGATATTATCAATGGACTTGATTGTTTTGAATGTTTTTATCGGGGAACATTTAAATTTGTGCTTGGAAACAATAATTGGTTCCACATGGAGCCACCAGCTCTACAGATTCGTATTTTCTAGGGAGAAAGCTAGAGGTACTGCGGCAAACAAACATGACATTTCTGTTTGTATCGATGACATTTTATGCACTTGTCTAACGAAAAGACTTTGCTTTTCTCCAATACCATTTTTACTGTGATTTTCTCGGTCCAAGGCATACGAATTCCACACCAGTTTGTCCAGATATGACTGGATGAAAGCAGAAATATCCGGTTGTTCTTTGGCTAACTCAATGCGAAATATTGTGTAAGTTTCTGTGTTTGTGTTTCTGGATATTATGGATGGACTTTATTGTTTTGAATGCTTTTATCAGGGAGCATTTAATTTTTTACCGAAGAAACACTAATTGGTTCATCATGGGGACAACAGCTCTACACATTCTTATTTTCTAGGGAGAAAGCTAGAGGAACTGCGGCAAACAAACATGACATTTCTGTTTGTATAGATGACATTTTATGCACTTGCCTAACGAAAAGATTTTGCTTTTCTCCAAAACCATTTTCACTGTGATTTTCTCGGTCCATTGCATACGAATTCCACACCAGCTTTTCCAGATATGACTGGATGAAACCCCGACTATCTGGTTGTGTTTTGGCTAACTCAATCCCAGATATTGCTACAGAATCAATGTTTGTGTTTTCCGGATATTATCAACGGAATTTATTGTTTTCAATGTTTTTTATCAGGAAACATTTAATTTTGTGCTTGGAAACACTAGTTGATTCCACATGGAGACACCAGCTCTACACATTAATTTATTCTAGGGAGGAAGTTAGAGGAATTGTGGCAAACAAACATGATATTTCTGTTTCTATCGATGACATTTTATGCAATTGCCTAACGAAAACACTTTGCTTTTTCTAAAACGATTTTTACTGTGATTTTCTAGGTCCATTGCATACGATTTCCACACCACTTTGTCCGGATATACCTGGATGAAACCAGAAATATACTGTTGTGTTTTGCCTAACTCAATTTGAAATATTATGAAAGCCTCTGCGTTCGTGTTTTCTGGATATTTTCGATGGAATTTATTGTTTTGAATGTTTTTTATCGGGGAACATTTAATTTTGAGCTTGGATACTGCAATTGGTTCCACATGGAGACACCAGCTCTACATATTTGTATTTTCTAGGGAAAAAGCTAGAGGAACTGCGGCAAACAAACATGATATTTCTGTTTGTATATATGACATTTTATGCACTTGCCTATCGAAAATACTTTGCTTTTCTCCAAAACCATTTTTACTGATTTTCTCGGTCCATTGCATACGATTTCCACACCACTTTGTCCGGATATGCCTGTATGAAACCAGAAATATACGGTTGTGTTTTGCCTCACTCAATCCGAAATATTGTGAAAGCCTCGCTGTTTGTGTTTTCTGGATATAATCGATGGACTTTATGGTTTTGAATGTTTTTATCAGGGAACATTTAATTTTGTACCGTTGAAACACTAATTGGTTCATCAGGGAGACATCTCCTGACACATTTCTATTTTCGGGGGAGAAAGCTAGAGGAACTGTGGCACACAAACATGATATTTCTGATTGGATAGATGACATTTTATGCACTTGCCTAATGAAAAGACTTTGCTTTTCTCCAAAATCATTTTTACTCTGATTTTCTCGGTCCATTGCAAACGAATTCCACACCAATTTGTCCGGATATGACTGGATGAAACCCGCAATATCCGGTTGTGTTTTGGCTAACTCAATCCCAGATATTGCTGCAGCCTCTGTGTTTGTGTTTTCTGGATATTATCAACGGACTTTATTGTTTTGAATGTTTCTTCATGGAGCATTTAATTTTGTGCTTAGAAACCCTAATTCGTTCCACATTGAGACACCAGCTCTACACATTTGTATTTTCTAGTGAGCAAGCTAGAGTAACTGTGGCTAACAAGCATGATATTTCTGTTTGTATAGATGATGTTTTATGCACTTGCCTAATGAAAAGACTTTGCTTTTCTCAAATACCATTTTTACTCTGATTTTCTGGGTCCATTGCATACAAATTCCACAGAAATTTGTCCGGATATGACCGGATGAAACCTGAAATATCCGGTTGTGTTTTGGCTAACTCTATCCGAAATATTATGAAAGCTTCTGTGTTTGTGTTTTCTGCATATTATCAATGGACTTTATTGTTTAGAATGCTTTTTATCAGGGAACATTTAATTTTGTGCTTGGAAACACTAATTGGTTCCACATGGAGACACCAGCTCTACACATTCTTATTTTCTGGGGAAGAAGCTAGAGGAACTGCAGCAAACACGCATGATATTTCTGTTTGTATAGACGACATTTTATGCACTTGACTAACGAAAAGACTTTGCTTTTCTCCAAAAGCATTTTTACTCTGATTTTCTCGGTCCATTGCATACGAATTCCACACTAGTTTCTCCGGATATGTCTGGATGAAACCGGAAATATCCGGTTTTGTTTTGGCTAACTCAATCCCAGATATTGCTACAGCCTCTGTGTTTGTGTTTTCCGCATATTATCAACGGACTTTTGTTTTGACTGTTTTTTATCGGGGAACATTTAATTTTGAGCTTAGATACACTAATTGGTTCCACATGGACACACCAGCTCTACATATTTTTATTTTCTAGGGAGAAAGCTAGAGGAACTGTGGCAAACAAACATGATATTTCTGTTTGTATCGATGACATTTTATGCACTTGCCTAACGAAAAGACTTTGCTTTTCTCCAAAACCATTTTTACTGTGATTTTCTCGGTCCATTGCATACGAATTCTAAACGACTTTTTCCGAATATTACTGGATGAATCCAGAAATATCCGGTTGTGTTTTGGCTATCTCAATCCGAAATATTGTGAAAGATTATGTGCTTGTGTTTTCTGGATATTATCGATGGACTTTATTGTTTTGAATGTTTTTATCAGGGAGCATTTAATTTTGTACCAAAGAAACACTAATTGGTCCATCATGGGGGTACCAGATCTACACATTCCTATTTTCTAGGGAGAAATCTAGAGGAACTGCGGTAAACAACCATGATACTTTTGTTTGTATCGATGACTTTTTATGCACTTCCCCAACGAAAACACTTTGCTTTTCTCCAAAACCATGTTTACTGTAATTTTCTCGGTCCATGGCATACGAATTCCACACCCCTTTGTCCGGATATGACTGGATGAAACAAGAAATAACCTTTTTTTTTTTTTTTTGCTAACTCAATCCCAGATATTGCTACAGCCTCTGTGTTTGTGTTTTCCAGATATTATCAATGGACTTGATTGTTTTGAATGTTTTTATCGGGGAACATTTAAATTTGTGCTTGGAAACAATAATTGGTTCCACATGGAGCCACCAGCTCTACAGATTCGTATTTTCTAGGGAGAAAGCTAGAGGCACTGCGGCAAACAAACATGACATTTCTGTTTGTATCGATGACATTTTATGCACTTGTCTAACGAAAAGACTTTGCTTTTCTCCAATACCATTTTTACTGTGATTTTCTCGGTCCAAGGCATACGAATTCCACACCAGTTTGTCCAGATATGACTGGATGAAAGCAGAAATATCCGGTTGTTCTTTGGCTAACTCAATGCGAAATATTGTGTAAGTTTCTGTGTTTGTGTTTCTGGATATTATGGATGGACTTTATTGTTTTGAATGCTTTTATCAGGGAGCATTTAATTTTTTACCGAAGAAACACTAATTGGTTCATCATGGGGACAACAGCTCTACACATTCTTATTTTCTAGGGAGAAAGCTAGAGGAACTGCGGCAAACAAACATGACATTTCTGTTTGTATAGATGACATTTTATGCACTTGCCTAACGAAAAGATTTTGCTTTTCTCCAAAACCATTTTCACTGTGATTTTCTCGGTCCATTGCATACGAATTCCACACCAGCTTTTCCAGATATGACTGGATGAAACCCCGACTATCTGGTTGTGTTTTGGCTAACTCAATCCCAGATATTGCTACAGAATCAATGTTTGTGTTTTCCGCATATTATCAACGGAATTTATTGTTTTCAATGTTTTTTATCAGGAAACATTTAATTTTGTGCTTGGAAACACTAGTTGATTCCACATGGAGACACCAGCTCTACACATTAATTTATTCTAGGGAGGAAGTTAGAGGAATTGTGGCAAACAAACATGATATTTCTGTTTGTATCGATGACATTTTATGCAATTGCCTAACGAAAACACTTTGCTTTTTCTAAAACGATTTTTACTGTGATTTTCTAGGTCCATTGCATACGATTTCCACACCACTTTGTCCGGATATACCTGGATGAAACCAGAAATATACTGTTGTGTTTTGCCTAACTCAATTTGAAATATTATGAAAGCCTCTGCGTTCGTGTTTTCTGGATATTTTCGATGGAATTTATTGTTTTGAATGTTTTTTATCGGGGAACATTTAATTTTGAGCTTGGATACTGCAATTGGTTCCACATGGAGACACCAGCTCTACATATTTGTATTTTCTAGGGAAAAAGCTAGAGGAACTGCGGCAAACAAACATGATATTTCTGTTTGTATATATGACATTTTATGCACTTGCCTATCGAAAATACTTTGCTTTTCTCCAAAACCATTTTTACTGATTTTCTCGGTCCATTGCATACGATTTCCACACCACTTTGTCCGGATATGCCTGTATGAAACCAGAAATATACGGTTGTGTTTTGCCTCACTCAATCCGAAATATTGTGAAAGCCTCGCTGTTTGTGTTTTCTGGATATAATCGATGGACTTTATGGTTTTGAATGTTTTTATCAGGGAACATTTAATTTTGTACCGTTGAAACACTAATTGGTTCATCAGGGAGACATCTCCTGACACATTTCTATTTTCGGGGGAGAAAGCTAGAGGAACTGTGGCACACAAACATGATATTTCTGATTGGATAGATGACATTTTATGCACTTGCCTAATGAAAAGACTTTGCTTTTCTCCAAAATCATTTTTACTCTGATTTTCTCGGTCCATTGCAAACGAATTCCACACCAATTTGTCCGGATATGACTGGATGAAACCCGCAATATCCGGTTGTGTTTTGGCTAACTCAATCCCAGATATTGCTGCAGCCTCTGTGTTTGTGTTTTCTGGATATTATCAACGGACTTTATTGTTTTGAATGTTTCTTCATGGAGCATTTAATTTTGTGCTTAGAAACCCTAATTCGTTCCACATTGAGACACCAGCTCTACACATTTGTATTTTCTAGTGAGCAAGCTAGAGTAACTGTGGCTAACAAGCATGATATTTCTGTTTGTATAGATGATGTTTTATGCACTTGCCTAATGAAAAGACTTTGCTTTTCTCAAATACCATTTTTACTCTGATTTTCTGGGTCCATTGCATACAAATTCCACAGAAATTTGTCCGGATATGACCGGATGAAACCTGAAATATCCGGTTGTGTTTTGGCTAACTCTATCCGAAATATTATGAAAGCTTCTGTGTTTGTGTTTTCTGCATATTATCAATGGACTTTATTGTTTAGAATGCTTTTTATCAGGGAACATTTAATTTTGTGCTTGGAAACACTAATTGGTTCCACATGGAGACACCAGCTCTACACATTCTTATTTTCTGGGGAAGAAGCTAGAGGAACTGCAGCAAACACGCATGATATTTCTGTTTGTATAGACGACATTTTATGCACTTGACTAACGAAAAGACTTTGCTTTTCTCCAAAAGCATTTTTACTCTGATTTTCTCGGTCCATTGCATACGAATTCCACACTAGTTTCTCCGGATATGTCTGGATGAAACCGGAAATATCCGGTTTTGTTTTGGCTAACTCAATCCCAGATATTGCTACAGCCTCTGTGTTTGTGTTTTCCGCATATTATCAACGGACTTTTGTTTTGACTGTTTTTTATCGGGGAACATTTAATTTTGAGCTTAGATACACTAATTGGTTCCACATGGACACACCAGCTCTACATATTTTTATTTTCTAGGGAGAAAGCTAGAGGAACTGTGGCAAACAAACATGATATTTCTGTTTGTATCGATGACATTTTATGCACTTGCCTAACGAAAAGACTTTGCTTTTCTCCAAAACCATTTTTACTGTGATTTTCTCGGTCCATTGCATACGAATTCTAAACGACTTTTTCCGAATATTACTGGATGAATCCAGAAATATCCGGTTGTGTTTTGGCTATCTCAATCCGAAATATTGTGAAAGATTATGTGCTTGTGTTTTCTGGATATTATCGATGGACTTTATTGTTTTGAATGTTTTTATCAGGGAGCATTTAATTTTGTACCAAAGAAACACTAATTGGTTCATCATGGGGGTACCAGATCTACACATTCCTATTTTCTAGGGAGAAATCTAGAGGAACTGCAGTAAACAACCATGATACTTTTGTTTGTATCGATGACATTTTATGCACTTGTCTAACGAAAAGACTTTGCTTTTCTCCAATACCATTTTTACTGTGATTTTCTCGGTCCAAGGCATACGAATTCCACACCAGTTTGTCCAGATATGACTGGATGAAAGCAGAAATATCCGGTTGTTCTTTGGCTAACTCAATGCGAAATATTGTGTAAGTTTCTGTGTTTGTGTTTCTGGATATTATGGATGGACTTTATTGTTTTGAATGCTTTTATCAGGGAGCATTTAATTTTTTACCGAAGAAACACTAATTGGTTCATCATGGGGACAACAGCTCTACACATTCTTATTTTCTAGGGAGAAAGCTAGAGGAACTGCGGCAAACAAACATGACATTTCTGTTTGTATAGATGACATTTTATGCACTTGCCTAACGAAAAGATTTTGCTTTTCTCCAAAACCATTTTCACTGTGATTTTCTCGGTCCATTGCATACGAATTCCACACCAGCTTTTCCAGATATGACTGGATGAAACCCCGACTATCTGGTTGTGTTTTGGCTAACTCAATCCCAGATATTGCTACAGAATCAATGTTTGTGTTTTCCGGATATTATCAACGGAATTTATTGTTTTCAATGTTTTTTATCAGGAAACATTTAATTTTGTGCTTGGAAACACTAGTTGATTCCACATGGAGACACCAGCTCTACACATTAATTTATTCTAGGGAGGAAGTTAGAGGAATTGTGGCAAACAAACATGATATTTCTGTTTCTATCGATGACATTTTATGCAATTGCCTAACGAAAACACTTTGCTTTTTCTAAAACGATTTTTACTGTGATTTTCTAGGTCCATTGCATACGATTTCCACACCACTTTGTCCGGATATACCTGGATGAAACCAGAAATATACTGTTGTGTTTTGCCTAACTCAATTTGAAATATTATGAAAGCCTCTGCGTTCGTGTTTTCTGGATATTTTCGATGGAATTTATTGTTTTGAATGTTTTTTATCGGGGAACATTTAATTTTGAGCTTGGATACTGCAATTGGTTCCACATGGAGACACCAGCTCTACATATTTGTATTTTCTAGGGAAAAAGCTAGAGGAACTGCGGCAAACAAACATGATATTTCTGTTTGTATATATGACATTTTATGCACTTGCCTATCGAAAATACTTTGCTTTTCTCCAAAACCATTTTTACTGATTTTCTCGGTCCATTGCATACGATTTCCACACCACTTTGTCCGGATATGCCTGTATGAAACCAGAAATATACGGTTGTGTTTTGCCTCACTCAATCCGAAATATTGTGAAAGCCTCGCTGTTTGTGTTTTCTGGATATAATCGATGGACTTTATGGTTTTGAATGTTTTTATCAGGGAACATTTAATTTTGTACCGTTGAAACACTAATTGGTTCATCAGGGAGACATCTCCTGACACATTTCTATTTTCGGGGGAGAAAGCTAGAGGAACTGTGGCACACAAACATGATATTTCTGATTGGATAGATGACATTTTATGCACTTGCCTAATGAAAAGACTTTGCTTTTCTCCAAAATCATTTTTACTCTGATTTTCTCGGTCCATTGCAAACGAATTCCACACCAATTTGTCCGGATATGACTGGATGAAACCCGCAATATCCGGTTGTGTTTTGGCTAACTCAATCCCAGATATTGCTGCAGCCTCTGTGTTTGTGTTTTCTGGATATTATCAACGGACTTTATTGTTTTGAATGTTTCTTCATGGAGCATTTAATTTTGTGCTTAGAAACCCTAATTCGTTCCACATTGAGACACCAGCTCTACACATTTGTATTTTCTAGTGAGCAAGCTAGAGTAACTGTGGCTAACAAGCATGATATTTCTGTTTGTATAGATGATGTTTTATGCACTTGCCTAATGAAAAGACTTTGCTTTTCTCAAATACCATTTTTACTCTGATTTTCTGGGTCCATTGCATACAAATTCCACAGAAATTTGTCCGGATATGACCGGATGAAACCTGAAATATCCGGTTGTGTTTTGGCTAACTCTATCCGAAATATTATGAAAGCTTCTGTGTTTGTGTTTTCTGCATATTATCAATGGACTTTATTGTTTAGAATGCTTTTTATCAGGGAACATTTAATTTTGTGCTTGGAAACACTAATTGGTTCCACATGGAGACACCAGCTCTACACATTCTTATTTTCTGGGGAAGAAGCTAGAGGAACTGCAGCAAACACGCATGATATTTCTGTTTGTATAGACGACATTTTATGCACTTGACTAACGAAAAGACTTTGCTTTTCTCCAAAAGCATTTTTACTCTGATTTTCTCGGTCCATTGCATACGAATTCCACACTAGTTTCTCCGGATATGTCTGGATGAAACCGGAAATATCCGGTTTTGTTTTGGCTAACTCAATCCCAGATATTGCTACAGCCTCTGTGTTTGTGTTTTCCGCATATTATCAACGGACTTTTGTTTTGACTGTTTTTTATCGGGGAACATTTAATTTTGAGCTTAGATACACTAATTGGTTCCACATGGACACACCAGCTCTACATATTTTTATTTTCTAGGGAGAAAGCTAGAGGAACTGTGGCAAACAAACATGATATTTCTGTTTGTATCGATGACATTTTATGCACTTGCCTAACGAAAAGACTTTGCTTTTCTCCAAAACCATTTTTACTGTGATTTTCTCGGTCCATTGCATACGAATTCTAAACGACTTTTTCCGAATATTACTGGATGAATCCAGAAATATCCGGTTGTGTTTTGGCTATCTCAATCCGAAATATTGTGAAAGATTATGTGCTTGTGTTTTCTGGATATTATCGATGGACTTTATTGTTTTGAATGTTTTTATCAGGGAGCATTTAATTTTGTACCAAAGAAACACTAATTGGTCCATCATGGGGGTACCAGATCTACACATTCCTATTTTCTAGGGAGAAATCTAGAGGAACTGCGGTAAACAACCATGATACTTTTGTTTGTATCGATGACTTTTTATGCACTTCCCCAACGAAAACACTTTGCTTTTCTCCAAAACCATGTTTACTGTAATTTTCTCGGTCCATGGCATACGAATTCCACACCCCTTTGTCCGGATATGACTGGATGAAACAAGAAATAACCTTTTTTTTTTTTTTTTTGCTAACTCAATCCCAGATATTGCTACAGCCTCTGTGTTTGTGTTTTCCAGATATTATCAATGGACTTGATTGTTTTGAATGTTTTTATCGGGGAACATTTAAATTTGTGCTTGGAAACAATAATTGGTTCCACATGGAGCCACCAGCTCTACAGATTCGTATTTTCTAGGGAGAAAGCTAGAGGTACTGCGGCAAACAAACATGACATTTCTGTTTGTATCGATGACATTTTATGCACTTGTCTAACGAAAAGACTTTGCTTTTCTCCAATACCATTTTTACTGTGATTTTCTCGGTCCAAGGCATACGAATTCCACACCAGTTTGTCCAGATATGACTGGATGAAAGCAGAAATATCCGGTTGTTCTTTGGCTAACTCAATGCGAAATATTGTGTAAGTTTCTGTGTTTGTGTTTCTGGATATTATGGATGGACTTTATTGTTTTGAATGCTTTTATCAGGGAGCATTTAATTTTTTACCGAAGAAACACTAATTGGTTCATCATGGGGACAACAGCTCTACACATTCTTATTTTCTAGGGAGAAAGCTAGAGGAACTGCGGCAAACAAACATGACATTTCTGTTTGTATAGATGACATTTTATGCACTTGCCTAACGAAAAGATTTTGCTTTTCTCCAAAACCATTTTCACTGTGATTTTCTCGGTCCATTGCATACGAATTCCACACCAGCTTTTCCAGATATGACTGGATGAAACCCCGACTATCTGGTTGTGTTTTGGCTAACTCAATCCCAGATATTGCTACAGAATCAATGTTTGTGTTTTCCGCATATTATCAACGGAATTTATTGTTTTCAATGTTTTTTATCAGGAAACATTTAATTTTGTGCTTGGAAACACTAGTTGATTCCACATGGAGACACCAGCTCTACACATTAATTTATTCTAGGGAGGAAGTTAGAGGAATTGTGGCAAACAAACATGATATTTCTGTTTGTATCGATGACATTTTATGCAATTGCCTAACGAAAACACTTTGCTTTTTCTAAAACGATTTTTACTGTGATTTTCTAGGTCCATTGCATACGATTTCCACACCACTTTGTCCGGATATACCTGGATGAAACCAGAAATATACTGTTGTGTTTTGCCTAACTCAATTTGAAATATTATGAAAGCCTCTGCGTTCGTGTTTTCTGGATATTTTCGATGGATTTTATTGTTTTGAATGTTTTTTATCGGGGAACATTTAATTTTGAGCTTGGATACTGCAATTGGTTCCACATGGAGACACCAGCTCTACATATTTGTATTTTCTAGGGAAAAAGCTAGAGGAACTGCGGCAAACAAACATGATATTTCTGTTTGTATATATGACATTTTATGCACTTGCCTATCGAAAATACTTTGCTTTTCTCCAAAACCATTTTTACTGATTTTCTCGGCCCATTGCATACGATTTCCACACCACTTTGTCCGGATATGCCTGTATGAAACCAGAAATATACGGTTGTGTTTTGCCTCACTCAATCCGAAATATTGTGAAAGCCTCGCTGTTTGTGTTTTCTGGATATAATCGATGGACTTTATGGTTTTGAATGTTTTTATCAGGGAACATTTAATTTTGTACCGTTGAAACACTAATTGGTTCATCAGGGAGACATCTCCTGACACATTTCTATTTTCGGGGGAGAAAGCTAGAGGAACTGTGGCACACAAACATGATATTTCTGATTGGATAGATGACATTTTATGCACTTGCCTAATGAAAAGACTTTGCTTTTCTCCAAAATCATTTTTACTCTGATTTTCTCGGTCCATTGCAAACGAATTCCACACCAATTTGTCCGGATATGACTGGATGAAACCCGCAATATCCGGTTGTGTTTTGGCTAACTCAATCCCAGATATTGCTGCAGCCTCTGTGTTTGTGTTTTCTGGATATTATCAACGGACTTTATTGTTTTGAATGTTTCTTCATGGAGCATTTAATTTTGTGCTTAGAAACCCTAATTCGTTCCACATTGAGACACCAGCTCTACACATTTGTATTTTCTAGTGAGCAAGCTAGAGTAACTGTGGCTAACAAGCATGATATTTCTGTTTGTATAGATGATGTTTTATGCACTTGCCTAATGAAAAGACTTTGCTTTTCTCAAATACCATTTTTACTCTGATTTTCTGGGTCCATTGCATACAAATTCCACAGAAATTTGTCCGGATATGACCGGATGAAACCTGAAATATCCGGTTGTGTTTTGGCTAACTCTATCCGAAATATTATGAAAGCTTCTGTGTTTGTGTTTTCTGCATATTATCAATGGACTTTATTGTTTAGAATGCTTTTTATCAGGGAACATTTAATTTTGTGCTTGGAAACACTAATTGGTTCCACATGGAGACACCAGCTCTACACATTCTTATTTTCTGGGGAAGAAGCTAGAGGAACTGCAGCAAACACGCATGATATTTCTGTTTGTATAGACGACATTTTATGCACTTGACTAACGAAAAGACTTTGCTTTTCTCCAAAAGCATTTTTACTCTGATTTTCTCGGTCCATTGCATACGAATTCCACACTAGTTTCTCCGGATATGTCTGGATGAAACCGGAAATATCCGGTTTTGTTTTGGCTAACTCAATCCCAGATATTGCTACAGCCTCTGTGTTTGTGTTTTCCGCATATTATCAACGGACTTTTGTTTTGACTGTTTTTTATCGGGGAACATTTAATTTTGAGCTTAGATACACTAATTGGTTCCACATGGACACACCAGCTCTACATATTTTTATTTTCTAGGGAGAAAGCTAGAGGAACTGTGGCAAACAAACATGATATTTCTGTTTGTATCGATGACATTTTATGCACTTGCCTAACGAAAAGACTTTGCTTTTCTCCAAAACCATTTTTACTGTGATTTTCTCGGTCCATTGCATACGAATTCTAAACGACTTTTTCCGAATATTACTGGATGAATCCAGAAATATCCGGTTGTGTTTTGGCTATCTCAATCCGAAATATTGTGAAAGATTATGTGCTTGTGTTTTCTGGATATTATCGATGGACTTTATTGCTTTGAATGTTTTTATCAGGGAGCATTTAATTTTGTACCAAAGAAACACTAATTGGTCCATCATGGGGGTACCAGATCTACACATTCCTATTTTCTAGGGAGAAATCTAGAGGAACTGCGGTAAACAACCATGATACTTTTGTTTGTATCGATGACTTTTTATGCACTTCCCCAACGAAAACACTTTGCTTTTCTCCAAAACCATGTTTACTGTAATTTTCTCGGTCCATGGCATACGAATTCCACACCCCTTTGTCCGGATATGACTGGATGAAACAAGAAATAACCTTTTTTTTTTTTTTGCTAACTCAATCCCAGATATTGCTACAGCCTCTGTGTTTGTGTTTTCCAGATATTATCAATGGACTTGATTGTTTTGAATGTTTTTATCGGGGAACATTTAAATTTGTGCTTGGAAACAATAATTGGTTCCACATGGAGCCACCAGCTCTACAGATTCGTATTTTCTAGGGAGAAAGCTAGAGGTACTGCGGCAAACAAACATGACATTTCTGTTTGTATCGATGACATTTTATGCACTTGTCTAACGAAAAGACTTTGCTTTTCTCCAATACCATTTTTACTGTGATTTTCTCGGTCCAAGGCATACGAATTCCACACCAGTTTGTCCAGATATGACTGGATGAAAGCAGAAATATCCGGTTGTTCTTTGGCTAACTCAATGCGAAATATTGTGTAAGTTTCTGTGTTTGTGTTTCTGGATATTATGGATGGACTTTATTGTTTTGAATGCTTTTATCAGGGAGCATTTAATTTTTTACCGAAGAAACACTAATTGGTTCATCATGGGGACAACAGCTCTACACATTCTTATTTTCTAGGGAGAAAGCTAGAGGAACTGCGGCAAACAAACATGACATTTCTGTTTGTATAGATGACATTTTATGCACTTGCCTAACGAAAAGATTTTGCTTTTCTCCAAAACCATTTTCACTGTGATTTTCTCGGTCCATTGCATACGAATTCCACACCAGCTTTTCCAGATATGACTGGATGAAACCCCGACTATCTGGTTGTGTTTTGGCTAACTCAATCCCAGATATTGCTACAGAATCAATGTTTGTGTTTTCCGGATATTATCAACGGAATTTATTGTTTTCAATGTTTTTTATCAGGAAACATTTAATTTTGTGCTTGGAAACACTAGTTGATTCCACATGGAGACACCAGCTCTACACATTAATTTATTCTAGGGAGGAAGTTAGAGGAATTGTGGCAAACAAACATGATATTTCTGTTTGTATCGATGACATTTTATGCAATTGCCTAACGAAAACACTTTGCTTTTTCTAAAACGATTTTTACTGTGATTTTCTAGGTCCATTGCATACGATTTCCACACCACTTTGTCCGGATATACCTGGATGAAACCAGAAATATACTGTTGTGTTTTGCCTAACTCAATTTGAAATATTATGAAAGCCTCTGCGTTCGTGTTTTCTGGATATTTTCGATGGAATTTATTGTTTTGAATGTTTTTTATCGGGGAACATTTAATTTTGAGCTTGGATACTGCAATTGGTTCCACATGGAGACACCAGCTCTACATATTTGTATTTTCTAGGGAAAAAGCTAGAGGAACTGCGGCAAACAAACATGATATTTCTGTTTGTATATATGACATTTTATGCACTTGCCTATCGAAAATACTTTGCTTTTCTCCAAAACCATTTTTACTGATTTTCTCGGCCCATTGCATACGATTTCCACACCACTTTGTCCGGATATGCCTGTATGAAACCAGAAATATACGGTTGTGTTTTGCCTCACTCAATCCGAAATATTGTGAAAGCCTCGCTGTTTGTGTTTTCTGGATATAATCGATGGACTTTATGGTTTTGAATGTTTTTATCAGGGAACATTTAATTTTGTACCGTTGAAACACTAATTGGTTCATCAGGGAGACATCTCCTGACACATTTCTATTTTCGGGGGAGAAAGCTAGAGGAACTGTGGCACACAAACATGATATTTCTGATTGGATAGATGACATTTTATGCACTTGCCTAATGAAAAGACTTTGCTTTTCTCCAAAATCATTTTTACTCTGATTTTCTCGGTCCATTGCAAACGAATTCCACACCAATTTGTCCGGATATGACTGGATGAAACCCGCAATATCCGGTTGTGTTTTGGCTAACTCAATCCCAGATATTGCTGCAGCCTCTGTGTTTGTGTTTTCTGGATATTATCAACGGACTTTATTGTTTTGAATGTTTCTTCATGGAGCATTTAATTTTGTGCTTAGAAACCCTAATTCGTTCCACATTGAGACACCAGCTCTACACATTTGTATTTTCTAGTGAGCAAGCTAGAGTAACTGTGGCTAACAAGCATGATATTTCTGTTTGTATAGATGATGTTTTATGCACTTGCCTAATGAAAAGACTTTGCTTTTCTCAAATACCATTTTTACTCTGATTTTCTGGGTCCATTGCATACAAATTCCACAGAAATTTGTCCGGATATGACCGGATGAAACCTGAAATATCCGGTTGTGTTTTGGCTAACTCTATCCGAAATATTATGAAAGCTTCTGTGTTTGTGTTTTCTGCATATTATCAATGGACTTTATTGTTTAGAATGCTTTTTATCAGGGAACATTTAATTTTGTGCTTGGAAACACTAATTGGTTCCACATGGAGACACCAGCTCTACACATTCTTATTTTCTGGGGAAGAAGCTAGAGGAACTGCAGCAAACACGCATGATATTTCTGTTTGTATAGACGACATTTTATGCACTTGACTAACGAAAAGACTTTGCTTTTCTCCAAAAGCATTTTTACTCTGATTTTCTCGGTCCATTGCATACGAATTCCACACTAGTTTCTCCGGATATGTCTGGATGAAACCGGAAATATCCGGTTTTGTTTTGGCTAACTCAATCCCAGATATTGCTACAGCCTCTGTGTTTGTGTTTTCCGCATATTATCAACGGACTTTTGTTTTGACTGTTTTTTATCGGGGAACATTTAATTTTGAGCTTAGATACACTAATTGGTTCCACATGGACACACCAGCTCTACATATTTTTATTTTCTAGGGAGAAAGCTAGAGGAACTGTGGCAAACAAACATGATATTTCTGTTTGTATCGATGACATTTTATGCACTTGCCTAACGAAAAGACTTTGCTTTTCTCCAAAACCATTTTTACTGTGATTTTCTCGGTCCATTGCATACGAATTCTAAACGACTTTTTCCGAATATTACTGGATGAATCCAGAAATATCCGGTTGTGTTTTGGCTATCTCAATCCGAAATATTGTGAAAGATTATGTGCTTGTGTTTTCTGGATATTATCGATGGACTTTATTGTTTTGAATGTTTTTATCAGGGAGCATTTAATTTTGTACCAAAGAAACACTAATTGGTCCATCATGGGGGTACCAGATCTACACATTCCTATTTTCTAGGGAGAAATCTAGAGGAACTGCGGTAAACAACCATGATACTTTTGTTTGTATCGATGACTTTTTATGCACTTCCCCAACGAAAACACTTTGCTTTTCTCCAAAACCATGTTTACTGTAATTTTCTCGGTCCATGGCATACGAATTCCACACCCCTTTGTCCGGATATGACTGGATGAAACAAGAAATAACCTTTTTTTTTTTTTTTGCTAACTCAATCCCAGATATTGCTACAGCCTCTGTGTTTGTGTTTTCCAGATATTATCAATGGACTTGATTGTTTTGAATGTTTTTATCGGGGAACATTTAAATTTGTGCTTGGAAACAATAATTGGTTCCACATGGAGCCACCAGCTCTACAGATTCGTATTTTCTAGGGAGAAAGCTAGAGGTACTGCGGCAAACAAACATGACATTTCTGTTTGTATCGATGACATTTTATGCACTTGTCTAACGAAAAGACTTTGCTTTTCTCCAATACCATTTTTACTGTGATTTTCTCGGTCCAAGGCATACGAATTCCACACCAGTTTGTCCAGATATGACTGGATGAAAGCAGAAATATCCGGTTGTTCTTTGGCTAACTCAATGCGAAATATTGTGTAAGTTTCTGTGTTTGTGTTTCTGGATATTATGGATGGACTTTATTGTTTTGAATGCTTTTATCAGGGAGCATTTAATTTTTTACCGAAGAAACACTAATTGGTTCATCATGGGGACAACAGCTCTACACATTCTTATTTTCTAGGGAGAAAGCTAGAGGAACTGCGGCAAACAAACATGACATTTCTGTTTGTATAGATGACATTTTATGCACTTGCCTAACGAAAAGATTTTGCTTTTCTCCAAAACCATTTTCACTGTGATTTTCTCGGTCCATTGCATACGAATTCCACACCAGCTTTTCCAGATATGACTGGATGAAACCCCGACTATCTGGTTGTGTTTTGGCTAACTCAATCCCAGATATTGCTACAGAATCAATGTTTGTGTTTTCCGGATATTATCAACGGAATTTATTGTTTTCAATGTTTTTTATCAGGAAACATTTAATTTTGTGCTTGGAAACACTAGTTGATTCCACATGGAGACACCAGCTCTACACATTAATTTATTCTAGGGAGGAAGTTAGAGGAATTGTGGCAAACAAACATGATATTTCTGTTTGTATCGATGACATTTTATGCAATTGCCTAACGAAAACACTTTGCTTTTTCTAAAACGATTTTTACTGTGATTTTCTAGGTCCATTGCATACGATTTCCACACCACTTTGTCCGGATATACCTGGATGAAACCAGAAATATACTGTTGTGTTTTGCCTAACTCAATTTGAAATATTATGAAAGCCTCTGCGTTCGTGTTTTCTGGATATTTTCGATGGAATTTATTGTTTTGAATGTTTTTTATCGGGGAACATTTAATTTTGAGCTTGGATACTGCAATTGGTTCCACATGGAGACACCAGCTCTACATATTTGTATTTTCTAGGGAAAAAGCTAGAGGAACTGCGGCAAACAAACATGATATTTCTGTTTGTATATATGACATTTTATGCACTTGCCTATCGAAAATACTTTGCTTTTCTCCAAAACCATTTTTACTGATTTTCTCGGCCCATTGCATACGATTTCCACACCACTTTGTCCGGATATGCCTGTATGAAACCAGAAATATACGGTTGTGTTTTGCCTCACTCAATCCGAAATATTGTGAAAGCCTCGCTGTTTGTGTTTTCTGGATATAATCGATGGACTTTATGGTTTTGAATGTTTTTATCAGGGAACATTTAATTTTGTACCGTTGAAACACTAATTGGTTCATCAGGGAGACATCTCCTGACACATTTCTATTTTCGGGGGAGAAAGCTAGAGGAACTGTGGCACACAAACATGATATTTCTGATTGGATAGATGACATTTTATGCACTTGCCTAATGAAAAGACTTTGCTTTTCTCCAAAATCATTTTTACTCTGATTTTCTCGGTCCATTGCAAACGAATTCCACACCAATTTGTCCGGATATGACTGGATGAAACCCGCAATATCCGGTTGTGTTTTGGCTAACTCAATCCCAGATATTGCTGCAGCCTCTGTGTTTGTGTTTTCTGGATATTATCAACGGACTTTATTGTTTTGAATGTTTCTTCATGGAGCATTTAATTTTGTGCTTAGAAACCCTAATTCGTTCCACATTGAGACACCAGCTCTACACATTTGTATTTTCTAGTGAGCAAGCTAGAGTAACTGTGGCTAACAAGCATGATATTTCTGTTTGTATAGATGATGTTTTATGCACTTGCCTAATGAAAAGACTTTGCTTTTCTCAAATACCATTTTTACTCTGATTTTCTGGGTCCATTGCATACAAATTCCACAGAAATTTGTCCGGATATGACCGGATGAAACCTGAAATATCCGGTTGTGTTTTGGCTAACTCTATCCGAAATATTATGAAAGCTTCTGTGTTTGTGTTTTCTGCATATTATCAATGGACTTTATTGTTTAGAATGCTTTTTATCAGGGAACATTTAATTTTGTGCTTGGAAACACTAATTGGTTCCACATGGAGACACCAGCTCTACACATTCTTATTTTCTGGGGAAGAAGCTAGAGGAACTGCAGCAAACACGCATGATATTTCTGTTTGTATAGACGACATTTTATGCACTTGACTAACGAAAAGACTTTGCTTTTCTCCAAAAGCATTTTTACTCTGATTTTCTCGGTCCATTGCATACGAATTCCACACTAGTTTCTCCGGATATGTCTGGATGAAACCGGAAATATCCGGTTTTGTTTTGGCTAACTCAATCCCAGATATTGCTACAGCCTCTGTGTTTGTGTTTTCCGCATATTATCAACGGACTTTTGTTTTGACTGTTTTTTATCGGGGAACATTTAATTTTGAGCTTAGATACACTAATTGGTTCCACATGGACACACCAGCTCTACATATTTTTATTTTCTAGGGAGAAAGCTAGAGGAACTGTGGCAAACAAACATGATATTTCTGTTTGTATCGATGACATTTTATGCACTTGCCTAACGAAAAGACTTTGCTTTTCTCCAAAACCATTTTTACTGTGATTTTCTCGGTCCATTGCATACGAATTCTAAACGACTTTTTCCGAATATTACTGGATGAATCCAGAAATATCCGGTTGTGTTTTGGCTATCTCAATCCGAAATATTGTGAAAGATTATGTGCTTGTGTTTTCTGGATATTATCGATGGACTTTATTGTTTTGAATGTTTTTATCAGGGAACATTTAATTTTGTACCAAAGAAACACTAATTGGTTCATCATGGGGGTACCAGATCTACACATTCCTATTTTCTAGGGAGAAATCTAGATGAACTGCAGTAAACAACCATGATACTTTTGTTTGTATCGATGACTTTTTATGCACTTCCCCAACGAAAACACTTTGCTTTTCTCCAAAACCATGTTTACTGTAATTTTCTCGGTCCATGGCATACGAATTCCACACCCCTTTGTCCGGATATGACTGGATGAAACAAGAAATAATCTTTTTTTTTTTTTTTTGCTAACTCAATCCCAGATATTGCTACAGCCTCTGTGTTTGTGTTTTCCAGATATTATCAATGGACTTGATTGTTTTGAATGTTTTTATCGGGGAATATTTAAATTTGTGCTTGGAAACAATAATTGGTTCCACATGGAGCCACCAGCTCTACAGATTCGTATTTTCTAGGGAGAAAGCTAGAGGTACTGCGGCAAACAAACATGACATTTCTGTTTGTATCGATGACATTTTATGCACTTGTCTAACGAAAAGACTTTGCTTTTCTCCAATACCATTTTTACTGTGATTTTCTCGGTCCAAGGCATACGAATTCCACACCAGTTTGTCCAGATATGACTGGATGAAAGCAGAAATATCCGGTTGTTCTTTGGCTAACTCAATGCGAAATATTGTGTAAGTTTCTGTGTTTGTGTTTCTGGATATTATGGATGGACTTTATTGTTTTGAATGCTTTTATCAGGGAGCATTTAATTTTTTACCGAAGAAACACTAATTGGTTCATCATGGGGACAACAGCTCTACACATTCTTATTTTCTAGGGAGAAAGCTAGAGGAACTGCGGCAAACAAACATGACATTTCTGTTTGTATAGATGACATTTTATGCACTTGCCTAACGAAAAGATTTTGCTTTTCTCCAAAACCATTTTCACTGTGATTTTCTCGGTCCATTGCATACGAATTCCACACCAGCTTTTCCAGATATGACTGGATGAAACCCCGACTATCTGGTTGTGTTTTGGCTAACTCAATCCCAGATATTGCTACAGAATCAATGTTTGTGTTTTCCGGATATTATCAACGGAATTTATTGTTTTCAATGTTTTTTATCAGGAAACATTTAATTTTGTGCTTGGAAACACTAGTTGATTCCACATGGAGACACCAGCTCTACACATTAATTTATTCTAGGGAGGAAGTTAGAGGAATTGTGGCAAACAAACATGATATTTCTGTTTGTATCGATGACATTTTATGCAATTGCCTAACGAAAACACTTTGCTTTTTCTAAAACGATTTTTACTGTGATTTTCTAGGTCCATTGCATACGATTTCCACACCACTTTGTCCGGATATACCTGGATGAAACCAGAAATATACTGTTGTGTTTTGCCTAACTCAATTTGAAATATTATGAAAGCCTCTGCGTTCGTGTTTTCTGGATATTTTCGATGGATTTTATTGTTTTGAATGTTTTTTATCGGGGAACATTTAATTTTGAGCTTGGATACTGCAATTGGTTCCACATGGAGACACCAGCTCTACATATTTGTATTTTCTAGGGAAAAAGCTAGAGGAACTGCGGCAAACAAACATGATATTTCTGTTTGTATATATGACATTTTATGCACTTGCCTATCGAAAATACTTTGCTTTTCTCCAAAACCATTTTTACTGATTTTCTCGGCCCATTGCATACGATTTCCACACCACTTTGTCCGGATATGCCTGTATGAAACCAGAAATATTCGGTTGTGTTTTGCCTCACTCAATCCGAAATATTGTGAAAGCCTCGCTGTTTGTGTTTTCTGGATATAATCGATGGACTTTATGGTTTTGAATGTTTTTATCAGGGAACATTTAATTTTGTACCGTTGAAACACTAATTGGTTCATCAGGGAGACATCTCCTGACACATTTCTATTTTCGGGGGAGAAAGCTAGAGGAACTGTGGCACACAAACATGATATTTCTGATTGGATAGATGACATTTTATGCACTTGCCTAATGAAAAGACTTTGCTTTTCTCCAAAATCATTTTTACTCTGATTTTCTCGGTCCATTGCAAACGAATTCCACACCAATTTGTCCGGATATGACTGGATGAAACCCGCAATATCCGGTTGTGTTTTGGCTAACTCAATCCCAGATATTGCTGCAGCCTCTGTGTTTGTGTTTTCTGGATATTATCAACGGACTTTATTGTTTTGAATGTTTCTTCATGGAGCATTTAATTTTGTGCTTAGAAACCCTAATTCGTTCCACATTGAGACACCAGCTCTACACATTTGTATTTTCTAGTGAGCAAGCTAGAGTAACTGTGGCTAACAAGCATGATATTTCTGTTTGTATAGATGATGTTTTATGCACTTGCCTAATGAAAAGACTTTGCTTTTCTCAAATACCATTTTTACTCTGATTTTCTGGGTCCATTGCATACAAATTCCACAGAAATTTGTCCGGATATGACCGGATGAAACCTGAAATATCCGGTTGTGTTTTGGCTAACTCTATCCGAAATATTATGAAAGCTTCTGTGTTTGTGTTTTCTGCATATTATCAATGGACTTTATTGTTTAGAATGCTTTTTATCAGGGAACATTTAATTTTGTGCTTGGAAACACTAATTGGTTCCACATGGAGACACCAGCTCTACACATTCTTATTTTCTGGGGAAGAAGCTAGAGGAACTGCAGCAAACACGCATGATATTTCTGTTTGTATAGACGACATTTTATGCACTTGACTAACGAAAAGACTTTGCTTTTCTCCAAAAGCATTTTTACTCTGATTTTCTCGGTCCATTGCATACGAATTCCACACTAGTTTCTCCGGATATGTCTGGATGAAACCGGAAATATCCGGTTTTGTTTTGGCTAACTCAATCCCAGATATTGCTACAGCCTCTGTGTTTGTGTTTTCCGCATATTATCAACGGACTTTTGTTTTGACTTGTAGGACCCCAAAAATTGGTGTCCTGTAGAGAGAGACCCCCAGAAGCACGAATTCCAGTCCAACCGATGCAATAAAAGCAAGAGGAAGTTTATTACATCTGCGCAGATGGGCCAACTCCAAGCACAACAACACTCTCTGGTGCAGTGTGAGAAGAGAGGCGACAATCATCAACCGCACAGCGTATTTAAGATTAAAAACCACAACATTAGCATATTTCCACATCATTGCCAAAAATCACAAGATAAACCGCAGCATGACAAATTCTCATAAGATGCATGACAAACTTCCAGGGTGAGGGGACAGAAGACCTTGAGTAGGCATAAACACGGGGTCATCATGACCAAAAACTTAACATAGCTCCTAAAATAATTATCACATGCTCCATTATCTCATAAAAGCATTAGCACATTCATCACATGTTACCAAATCAGCTAGCACAGTCATCACATGTTACAAGGTCAGCTAAAGTCTAGTTATCTTAAACAAAATGCATTTTGCAAGCCAAAGCATTTTGCACAGAAGCAAAATATGCAGTTAGCTCAAGCAACTTCATTTTAACCCTTTCTATCTTAATTTTACATTCCAATTTAACCCCATCCTATCTTAATTTCACATTCCAATTTAACCCCATCCTATCTTAATTTCACATTCCCCCCTTTTCTTTTGGTCAAATTTTAATCTTAAAATTTAAGTGAAATTATGGGGATAAGTTATACCATTTGCACCGCAGCCAGCCATTAATATTAGATCCAAGGGGTAGGGACACTGTCGGTGCGGACAATGCAGGTGGGGCGGCGCCGGTTCAGTACGAGAATCAGCTGCTGCCGCTCCTGCTCCAGCTCCCTGACCTGTATCTTTAGTACCGCGTTTCTGAACTCCAGCCGCTCAAACTCCCGCTGCAGGGTCTCCGTGCGCTCCTTCCTCCGGGCCCACACCGCCTTGTTCTGTTCCAAGCGCCTTTTCCTCCGCTCCTCCTGTTCGTCGAGCTTACTTTTTACAGGTTGGGGCCTCTTGTCCAGGTTTACCTCGTCTTTCTCATGCTCCGCCTTCTTTACCACTTCTTTCTTTCTTAAGTCCTTGGTGGTGACCTCGGTGCTGATGTCCACGGCTGCGTCAGGCATGCCCAGCTTTATCTCCAGCAAGGGCACGATTATGGTCCCAATGCATTTCAGCTCCTTTACGATCAGAGCCGAGCCAGGCCGTCCGGTCAGGGGGTCTTGCCCTGGCAGAGAGCTCGTGGTCACAAAAGGGTCTGAAATCATAGCAGGCCGGCCAGGCACAGGATCTGAAACGAGTGTGGGAGCACGAAACTTTTTCTTTATCCTGCAACAAAGGAGGGGAGCCGGGTAGGAATACTAAACAGTCTTAAAGAGTCCCATCCCGAGCGGATTCCAAGAGCCACTCCCCTCAAGATAAGACTCTTAAAAGACCGTCCAGTTGTAGCTTTGGTGTTGTCCAAATTTAAGCTGATAGGCGGCAGCCGGCCGCCTCCCCATGCGCCCACCAAATCCGCTGCCAGACACAGGTTTACAGGCACATCTCTGTGCCTTGCAGCAGATTCTATGAGCACAAAAGCAAGTCTACAGGGTAGGGGAAGTATGTTCCGCGGGATAGAAAAATTACACAAAGGCATCAGAATTTAAAAACAGAAAATACAACAGAGACAAAAACAGAAAGCACATCATACAAATTTGGATCAATACCCGGTGCCTGTTCAGCTGAATCGACCCAAATACTTTTACACACCCTCTTCGATTTTCACACACCCTCTTCGACTTACTGTAAACATTTTACCATTTTCATTCTAGTAAACCATGTCCTTTCCTTTAGCCCTTTTTACCAACGATACTCTTTTCTTTTATGTCCTTAACTTTTAATTTCTGTACTGACCAATGACAACAAATTTATAATAGCTTTCAAACACCTGCGCAGGATATCCAGCTCCTGCGTGAGCTGCCTCACGCGGCTGCGCAGCTGCTCATTTTCTGCCATGTACTGTTGCATCTCCAGGATGCGCCGCTTGGTCTTGTCCCTGCTCTTGCGCACGGCGATATTGTTGCGCTCCCGCCGCAGCCGGTATTCCAGGCTGTCCTTCACTTCCTCCTTGTCCTCCTGCGAGGGGTCAGCCGGGGAGGGCGCCTTGAGGGGGCTGTTGGGGGGCACGATGGTGGCCACGGGGGCCTCGGGGACGCCCAGGGGCTGGCCTGGTGCCGTCAGGGTTGGGGGCAGGTGCACAGGGGGCACAGTGGTGGCCAAGGGGGCCTCGGGGACACACAGGGGCTGGCCTGGTGCCGTCAAGGTCGGAGGCAGGTGCACAGCCATCTGCCCGCAGTGTGCCACCTGGTACTGCAGGGGATTATAGCTGCCCCGGCTGCCACCTCGGCTGCCCTCTGGCCCCCGGAGTTTCTCCCGGAGCTTCTCCTTCACAGCCCCAGTCCCAGGGTCGTTGTTAGGTGCCGACTCCATGCCAGAGAGGTCGGAGAGCAAAGCTGGGGACTGCTCCTCTTGGAAGCCTTCGAAGCCCCGGGAGGCGAACATTTAAGCAAAGCCTGGCGGGGTAGGGAAGTTGCAAAAGAATTACAACCGATCTACCGCGAGTGTGGGTTTCCATACGCAGTTTATATACAGAAGCCTGAACGCAGCGCAAGTCAGCACTGCCCAATTTGTTATAGTGCTGTGCCTGTCGCTGCATCCACGCCCCCGCATCCAGCCCAGACTAGATCAATTGGGAAAACAAATATAGTCTAACACCCATGGTATTATAATCCCCCAAATAAAAACCGTCGGCGACACCTCGACCCAGTCCCCAGTGCCAGATCTCCGTTATGGTCAAAACCTCCCCTAACTGAATAAAGCTTTCTTTAGCTAGACCCCCTGCACCCTGGCCACCTCTGGCTTGCCCGGGAGACAAAGCTGGGTCCATTATCTGACCCCAGTACCTTTGGTTGTCCAAATCGGGGAAACATTGGCGCTTCGTCGGAAAAGCCTTTGTCTGTTCTGAGTTCCCCATGGGTAGTGGCGAAAGCGTACCTGCTGTTCTTGTGCATTTTCACCCACTCCTATTTCTTGGCTGCACGGAGTGCTTGGTTCATAGCGATCAGCTCTGCCTGCCGAGCAAAGTTCTCGGAAGGGGGGTTGGAGATAGAAACCCATACCACTGACCTCGTTCGACCGCCTCTCACTGTTGTCCCCGTTGTACTCCGGAAGCTAGGGGGATGTCGGCTCACGTGGGCCCGTCCCGGACACCGCAGGAGGTGATAGAGTATTATCCACAGGAACCTGGGCAGGGCCTGCATTCCCAACAATATCCCCAGCCGTGTGACGGACCACACATATCCCAGCGAGGGAGGAGCCGCTGTCGCCCAGCCTCACCACTCCGCTGCTGCCGTCTTTCCTCTCGCTGGCTTGCAGAGGCCGTTTTTGGTCAGTTCAGTCCCGTGTGGCAGACGTGCACCACTGGATTTCCGTTGTTAGTCGGATCTTAAGCAGACCTGTCCTTCTGGGCACTTCTCTGTGCTTTTGTCGGTCTCCCGGGGTCCCTGCCTATTCTGATTTTCCCTTACTCTGCTTTCCTTGAACTGTGGTGGCCAGAATCCTAATTAGTTTCTGCTTCTTAGCCCATCTTAAACTTCCCCTTTTGTTTTTAACTAAATAACTTTAACCCCTTCAGCTAATCTCTTCAGGAGAGTCTGGCAGTAGAGTCTGAGTCTCCTACAAAGTTTCATTTAAGTATAGTAAAATTAATGTTAGTAAAACAGGCCCTGCAAGTCCTGTCAGGGCTTGTGATCCTAGTTATATGGAGGAGGAGGACGGCCAGTTAGAACGGGCCGGGGGTCCTTCCTCCTCTATCTTTTCTTACGCAGTCTTCAAAAGGCAAAAGATCTTCCTGCTCGCCTGAGAGAGCTAAGGGTTTTTCAGGTTTGAGGGTGTCCAATTCCTGCAATGGGTAGAGGGTTGAAGTAGGGTTTTTGCCCTGGTCTGCAAGTTCCGATACTAGGGGTGTTGCGGGTAAAATCGGAGGGGGTTTGGGGCTCGACGCCACCCCCAGAGCAACTGCTGACAATTCAGAACTGGGCTTCATTCTCAGGGCGGCGGTGGGTATAGCAGGATCGAGCTCTGCCACCGCCCTGTTAGAAAGGAGGAAAGGTTTTACCCAGTCTGGGGGGTTTTTCGCCAGGTCCTCCCACACAAAGATGTAGGGCACTTGTTTCGGGCGCCCTTCTTTACCTCCCTTGCAGACCTGGCTCTTCACCTGTAAGATAATTTGAGAGTCAAAAGTCCCATCCCGTGGCCACCCGATGTTTAAGGCTGGCCACTCGGACGTACAAAAACTTGTCCAGTTCTTCTTCTGCACTCTTATAGACAAGTTTTGGGCCCGTTCCCGGACCTCTCTCCAATGACCTAGAGTAAGACTCAAAGGTGTAGTTAATTCCTGTCCCATGTTGGAGGGGAAAGGCAATTAAGGTTAGTATATTAAAACACAGAAAACAACCACAAGACTCACAAATCACAAGACTTCACAAAGACACTGCGCACAACACTGGAACGAAACCTGCGCGCCCTAATGAGACGAGACCTGCGCGCAACAAAACTGAAACCAAAACGGGAGTGGCTGCTGCCACCAGCTCTTCTCCCGGGAAAGAAACCCTACTGAATCCTAACCAGAGCTTCCGATGAGAGCGAAGCGGCTGCCACCCGCCACGCTCCCCAGGTAAGCTTAGTGATGGGAGCGAAGCGGCTGCCACCCGCCAGGCCCCCCCAGAATACCGCCAATGGAGCATCCTCCAAGGGCCTGAGCCAGGGGTCTTGACACGTCTGTCCTTCCTACTACTGGCTCTTTTCAGATACAGGTCCTGCAGGCACAATCTCAGTAAAACATGAACCTCCGGTACGTCAAGCGCCCCGGGAAAAAATAAAAAATCAACAAAATCAACAGAACACAAAAAAAAAAACACTTAAAACAGCAAAAACTTACCTCCGATTGGAAAATGGAGCGTGGGTCTGGGGTCTCCAAATCCCGGACGAGCCCCCAATGTAGGACCCCAAAAATTGGTGTCCTGTAGAGAGAGACCCCCAG
Organism: Lepus europaeus; assembly: GCF_033115175.1. Taxonomy (NCBI): domain Eukaryota; kingdom Metazoa; phylum Chordata; class Mammalia; order Lagomorpha; family Leporidae; genus Lepus; species Lepus europaeus. Next base: position 91,026 of record NW_026909136.1, read on the forward strand.
AAGCACGAATTCCAGTCCAACCGATGCAATAAAAGCAAGAGGAAGTTTATTACATCTGCGCAGATGGGCCAACTCCAAGCACAACAACACTCTCTGGTGCAGTGTGAGAAGAGAGGCGACAATCATCAACCGCACAGCGTATTTAAGATTAAAAACCACAACATTAGCATATTTCCACATCATTGCCAAAAATCACAAGATAAACCGCAGCATGACAAATTCTCATAAGATGCATGACAAACTTCCAGGGTGAGGGGACAGAAGACCTTGAGTAGGCATAAACACGGGGTCATCATGACCAAAAACTTAACATAGCTCCTAAAATAATTATCACATGCTCCATTATCTCATAAAAGCATTAGCACATTCATCACATGTTACCAAATCAGCTAGCACAGTCATCACATGTTACAAGGTCAGCTAAAGTCTAGTTATCTTAAACAAAATGCATTTTGCAAGCCAAAGCATTTTGCACAGAAGCAAAATATGCAGTTAGCTCAAGCAACTTCATTTTAACCCTTTCTATCTTAATTTTACATTCCAATTTAACCCCATCCTATCTTAATTTCACATTCCAATTTAACCCCATCCTATCTTAATTTCACAGACTGTTTTTTATCGGGGAACATTTAATTTTGAGCTTAGATACACTAATTGGTTCCACATGGACACACCAGCTCTACATATTTTTATTTTCTAGGGAGAAAGCTAGAGGAACTGTGGCAAACAAACATGATATTTCTGTTTGTATCAATGACATTTTATGCACTTGCCTAACGAAAAGACTTTGCTTTTCTCCAAAACCATTTTTACTGTGATTTTCTCGGTCCATTGCATACGAATTCTAAACGACTTTTTCCGAATATTACTGGATGAATCCAGAAATATCCGGTTGTGTTTTGGCTATCTCAATCCGAAATATTGTGAAAGATTATGTGCTTGTGTTTTCTGGATATTATCAATGGACTTTATTGTTTTGAATGTTTTTATCAGGGAGCATTTAATTTTGTACCAAAGAAACACTAATTGGTTCATCATGGGGGTACCAGATCTACACATTCCTATTTTCTAGGGAGAAATCTAGATGAACTGCAGTAAACAACCATGATACTTTTGTTTGTATCGATGACTTTTTATGCACTTCCCCAACGAAAACACTTTGCTTTTCTCCAAAACCATGTTTACTGTAATTTTCTCGGTCCATGGCATACGAATTCCACACCCCTTTGTCCGGATATGACTGGATGAAACAAGAAATAACCTTTTTTTTTTTTTGCTAACTCAATCCCAGATATTGCTACAGCCTCTGTGTTTGTGTTTTCCAGATATTATCAATGGACTTGATTGTTTTGAATGTTTTTATCGGGGAACATTTAAATTTGTGCTTGGAAACAATAATTGGTTCCACATGGAGCCACCAGCTCTACAGATTCGTATTTTCTAGGGAGAAAGCTAGAGGTACTGCGGCAAACAAACATGACATTTCTGTTTGTATCGATGACATTTTATGCACTTGTCTAACGAAAAGACTTTGCTTTTCTCCAATACCATTTTTACTGTGATTTTCTCGGTCCAAGGCATACGAATTCCACACCAGTTTGTCCAGATATGACTGGATGAAAGCAGAAATATCCGGTTGTTCTTTGGCTAACTCAATGCGAAATATTGTGTAAGTTTCTGTGTTTGTGTTTCTGGATATTATGGATGGACTTTATTGTTTTGAATGCTTTTATCAGGGAGCATTTAATTTTTTACCGAAGAAACACTAATTGGTTCATCATGGGGACAACAGCTCTACACATTCTTATTTTCTAGGGAGAAAGCTAGAGGAACTGCGGCAAACAAACATGACATTTCTGTTTGTATAGATGACATTTTATGCACTTGCCTAACGAAAAGATTTTGCTTTTCTCCAAAACCATTTTCACTGTGATTTTCTCGGTCCATTGCATACGAATTCCACACCAGCTTTTCCAGATATGACTGGATGAAACCCCGACTATCTGGTTGTGTTTTGGCTAACTCAATCCCAGATATTGCTACAGAATCAATGTTTGTGTTTTCCGGATATTATCAACGGAATTTATTGTTTTCAATGTTTTTTATCAGGAAACATTTAATTTTGTGCTTGGAAACACTAGTTGATTCCACATGGAGACACCAGCTCTACACATTAATTTATTCTAGGGAGGAAGTTAGAGGAATTGTGGCAAACAAACATGATATTTCTGTTTGTATCGATGACATTTTATGCAATTGCCTAACGAAAACACTTTGCTTTTTCTAAAACGATTTTTACTGTGATTTTCTAGGTCCATTGCATACGATTTCCACACCACTTTGTCCGGATATACCTGGATGAAACCAGAAATATACTGTTGTGTTTTGCCTAACTCAATTTGAAATATTATGAAAGCCTCTGCGTTCGTGTTTTCTGGATATTTTCGATGGAATTTATTGTTTTGAATGTTTTTTATCGGGGAACATTTAATTTTGAGCTTGGATACTGCAATTGGTTCCACATGGAGACACCAGCTCTACATATTTGTATTTTCTAGGGAAAAAGCTAGAGGAACTGTGGCAAACAAACATGATATTTCTGTTTGTATATATGACATTTTATGCACTTGCCTATCGAAAATACTTTGCTTTTCTCCAAAACCATTTTTACTGATTTTCTCGGTCCATTGCATACGATTTCCACACCACTTTGTCCGGATATGCCTGTATGAAACCAGAAATATACGGTTGTGTTTTGCCTCACTCAATCCGAAATATTGTGAAAGCCTCGCTGTTTGTGTTTTCTGGATATAATCGATGGACTTTATGGTTTTGAATGTTTTTATCAGGGAACATTTAATTTTGTACCGTTGAAACACTAATTGGTTCATCAGGGAGACATCTCCTGACACATTTCTATTTTCGGGGGAGAAAGCTAGAGGAACTGTGGCACACAAACATGATATTTCTGATTGGATAGATGACATTTTATGCACTTGCCTAATGAAAAGACTTTGCTTTTCTCCAAAATCATTTTTACTCTGATTTTCTCGGTCCATTGCAAACGAATTCCACACCAATTTGTCCGGATATGACTGGATGAAACCCGCAATATCCGGTTGTGTTTTGGCTAACTCAATCCCAGATATTGCTGCAGCCTCTGTGTTTGTGTTTTCTGGATATTATCAACGGACTTTATTGTTTTGAATGTTTCTTCATGGAGCATTTAATTTTGTGCTTAGAAACCCTAATTCGTTCCACATTGAGACACCAGCTCTACACATTTGTATTTTCTAGTGAGCAAGCTAGAGTAACTGTGGCTAACAAGCATGATATTTCTGTTTGTATAGATGATGTTTTATGCACTTGCCTAATGAAAAGACTTTGCTTTTCTCAAATACCATTTTTACTCTGATTTTCTGGGTCCATTGCATACAAATTCCACAGAAATTTGTCCGGATATGACCGGATGAAACCTGAAATATCCGGTTGTGTTTTGGCTAACTCTATCCGAAATATTATGAAAGCTTCTGTGTTTGTGTTTTCTGCATATTATCAATGGACTTTATTGTTTAGAATGCTTTTTATCAGGGAACATTTAATTTTGTGCTTGGAAACACTAATTGGTTCCACATGGAGACACCAGCTCTACACATTCTTATTTTCTGGGGAAGAAGCTAGAGGAACTGCAGCAAACACGCATGATATTTCTGTTTGTATAGACGACATTTTATGCACTTGACTAACGAAAAGACTTTGCTTTTCTCCAAAAGCATTTTTACTCTGATTTTCTCGGTCCATTGCATACGAATTCCACACTAGTTTCTCCGGATATGTCTGGATGAAACCGGAAATATCCGGTTTTGTTTTGGCTAACTCAATCCCAGATATTGCTACAGCCTCTGTGTTTGTGTTTTCCGCATATTATCAACGGACTTTTGTTTTGACTGTTTTTTATCGGGGAACATTTAATTTTGAGCTTAGATACACTAATTGGTTCCACATGGACACACCAGCTCTACATATTTTTATTTTCTAGGGAGAAAGCTAGAGGAACTGTGGCAAACAAACATGATATTTCTGTTTGTATCAATGACATTTTATGCACTTGCCTAACGAAAAGACTTTGCTTTTCTCCAAAACCATTTTTACTGTGATTTTCTCGGTCCATTGCATACGAATTCTAAACGACTTTTTCCGAATATTACTGGATGAATCCAGAAATATCCGGTTGTGTTTTGGCTATCTCAATCCGAAATATTGTGAAAGATTATGTGCTTGTGTTTTCTGGATATTATCAATGGACTTTATTGTTTTGAATGTTTTTATCAGGGAGCATTTAATTTTGTACCAAAGAAACACTAATTGGTTCATCATGGGGGTACCAGATCTACACATTCCTATTTTCTAGGGAGAAATCTAGATGAACTGCAGTAAACAACCATGATACTTTTGTTTGTATCGATGACTTTTTATGCACTTCCCCAACGAAAACACTTTGCTTTTCTCCAAAACCATGTTTACTGTAATTTTCTCGGTCCATGGCATACGAATTCCACACCCCTTTGTCCGGATATGACTGGATGAAACAAGAAATAACCTTTTTTTTTTTTTTTTGCTAACTCAATCCCAGATATTGCTACAGCCTCTGTGTTTGTGTTTTCCAGATATTATCAATGGACTTGATTGTTTTGAATGTTTTTATCGGGGAACATTTAAATTTGTGCTTGGAAACAATAATTGGTTCCACATGGAGCCACCAGCTCTACAGATTCGTATTTTCTAGGGAGAAAGCTAGAGGTACTGCGGCAAACAAACATGACATTTCTGTTTGTATCGATGACATTTTATGCACTTGTCTAACGAAAAGACTTTGCTTTTCTCCAATACCATTTTTACTGTGATTTTCTCGGTCCAAGGCATACGAATTCCACACCAGTTTGTCCAGATATGACTGGATGAAAGCAGAAATATCCGGTTGTTCTTTGGCTAACTCAATGCGAAATATTGTGTAAGTTTCTGTGTTTGTGTTTCTGGATATTATGGATGGACTTTATTGTTTTGAATGCTTTTATCAGGGAGCATTTAATTTTTTACCGAAGAAACACTAATTGGTTCATCATGGGGACAACAGCTCTACACATTCTTATTTTCTAGGGAGAAAGCTAGAGGAACTGCGGCAAACAAACATGACATTTCTGTTTGTATAGATGACATTTTATGCACTTGCCTAACGAAAAGATTTTGCTTTTCTCCAAAACCATTTTCACTGTGATTTTCTCGGTCCATTGCATACGAATTCCACACCAGCTTTTCCAGATATGACTGGATGAAACCCCGACTATCTGGTTGTGTTTTGGCTAACTCAATCCCAGATATTGCTACAGAATCAATGTTTGTGTTTTCCGGATATTATCAACGGAATTTATTGTTTTCAATGTTTTTTATCAGGAAACATTTAATTTTGTGCTTGGAAACACTAGTTGATTCCACATGGAGACACCAGCTCTACACATTAATTTATTCTAGGGAGGAAGTTAGAGGAATTGTGGCAAACAAACATGATATTTCTGTTTGTATCGATGACATTTTATGCAATTGCCTAACGAAAACACTTTGCTTTTTCTAAAACGATTTTTACTGTGATTTTCTAGGTCCATTGCATACGATTTCCACACCACTTTGTCCGGATATACCTGGATGAAACCAGAAATATACTGTTGTGTTTTGCCTAACTCAATTTGAAATATTATGAAAGCCTCTGCGTTCGTGTTTTCTGGATATTTTCGATGGAATTTATTGTTTTGAATGTTTTTTATCGGGGAACATTTAATTTTGAGCTTGGATACTGCAATTGGTTCCACATGGAGACACCAGCTCTACATATTTGTATTTTCTAGGGAAAAAGCTAGAGGAACTGCGGCAAACAAACATGATATTTCTGTTTGTATATATGACATTTTATGCACTTGCCTATCGAAAATACTTTGCTTTTCTCCAAAACCATTTTTACTGATTTTCTCGGCCCATTGCATACGATTTCCACACCACTTTGTCCGGATATGCCTGTATGAAACCAGAAATATTCGGTTGTGTTTTGCCTCACTCAATCCGAAATATTGTGAAAGCCTCGCTGTTTGTGTTTTCTGGATATAATCGATGGACTTTATGGTTTTGAATGTTTTTATCAGGGAACATTTAATTTTGTACCGTTGAAACACTAATTGGTTCATCAGGGAGACATCTCCTGACACATTTCTATTTTCGGGGGAGAAAGCTAGAGGAACTGTGGCACACAAACATGATATTTCTGATTGGATAGATGACATTTTATGCACTTGCCTAATGAAAAGACTTTGCTTTTCTCCAAAATCATTTTTACTCTGATTTTCTCGGTCCATTGCAAACGAATTCCACACCAATTTGTCCGGATATGACTGGATGAAACCCGCAATATCCGGTTGTGTTTTGGCTAACTCAATCCCAGATATTGCTGCAGCCTCTGTGTTTGTGTTTTCTGGATATTATCAACGGACTTTATTGTTTTGAATGTTTCTTCATGGAGCATTTAATTTTGTGCTTAGAAACCCTAATTCGTTCCACATTGAGACACCAGCTCTACACATTTGTATTTTCTAGTGAGCAAGCTAGAGTAACTGTGGCTAACAAGCATGATATTTCTGTTTGTATAGATGATGTTTTATGCACTTGCCTAATGAAAAGACTTTGCTTTTCTCAAATACCATTTTTACTCTGATTTTCTGGGTCCATTGCATACAAATTCCACAGAAATTTGTCCGGATATGACCGGATGAAACCTGAAATATCCGGTTGTGTTTTGGCTAACTCTATCCGAAATATTATGAAAGCTTCTGTGTTTGTGTTTTCTGCATATTATCAATGGACTTTATTGTTTAGAATGCTTTTTATCAGGGAACATTTAATTTTGTGCTTGGAAACACTAATTGGTTCCACATGGAGACACCAGCTCTACACATTCTTATTTTCTGGGGAAGAAGCTAGAGGAACTGCAGCAAACACGCATGATATTTCTGTTTGTATAGACGACATTTTATGCACTTGACTAACGAAAAGACTTTGCTTTTCTCCAAAAGCATTTTTACTCTGATTTTCTCGGTCCATTGCATACGAATTCCACACTAGTTTCTGCGGATATGTCTGGATGAAACAGGAAATATCCGGTTTTGTTTTGGCTAACTCAATCCCAGATATTGCTACAGCCTCTGTGTTTGTGTTTTCCGCATATTATCAATGGACTTTTGTTTTGACTGTTTTTTATCGGGGAACATTTAATTTTGAGCTTAGATACACTAATTGGTTCCACATGGACACACCAGCTCTACATATTTTTATTTTCTAGGGAGAAAGCTAGAGGAACTGTGGCAAACAAACATGATATTTCTGTTTGTATCGATGACATTTTATGCACTTGCCTAACGAAAAGACTTTGCTTTTCTCCAAAACCATTTTTACTGTGATTTTCTCGGTCCATTGCATACGAATTCTAAACGACTTTTTCCGAATATTACTGGATGAATCCAGAAATATCCGGTTGTGTTTTGGCTATCTCAATCCGAAATATTGTGAAAGATTATGTGCTTGTGTTTTCTGGATATTATCGATGGACTTTATTGTTTTGAATGTTTTTATCAGGGAACATTTAATTTTGTACCAAAGAAACACTAATTGGTTCATCATGGGGGTACCAGATCTACACATTCCTATTTTCTAGGGAGAAATCTAGATGAACTGCAGTAAACAACCATGATACTTTTGTTTGTATCGATGACTTTTTATGCACTTCCCCAACGAAAACACTTTGCTTTTCTCCAAAACCATGTTTACTGTAATTTTCTCGGTCCATGGCATACGAATTCCACACCCCTTTGTCCGGATATGACTGGATGAAACAAGAAATAACCTTTTTTTTTTTTTTTTGCTAACTCAATCCCAGATATTGCTACAGCCTCTGTGTTTGTGTTTTCCAGATATTATCAATGGACTTGATTGTTTTGAATGTTTTTATCGGGGAACATTTAAATTTGTGCTTGGAAACAATAATTCGTTCCACATGGAGCCACCAGCTCTACAGATTCGTATTTTCTAGGGAGAAAGCTAGAGGTACTGCGGCAAACAAACATGACATTTCTGTTTGTATCGATGACATTTTATGCACTTGTCTAACGAAAAGACTTTGCTTTTCTCCAATACCATTTTTACTGTGATTTTCTCGGTCCAAGGCATACGAATTCCACACCAGTTTGTCCAGATATGACTGGATGAAAGCAGAAATATCCGGTTGTTCTTTGGCTAACTCAATGCGAAATATTGTGTAAGTTTCTGTGTTTGTGTTTCTGGATATTATGGATGGACTTTATTGTTTTGAATGCTTTTATCAGGGAGCATTTAATTTTTTACCGAAGAAACACTAATTGGTTCATCATGGGGACAACAGCTCTACACATTCTTATTTTCTAGGGAGAAAGCTAGAGGAACTGCGGCAAACAAACATGACATTTCTGTTTGTATAGATGACATTTTATGCACTTGCCTAACGAAAAGATTTTGCTTTTCTCCAAAACCATTTTCACTGTGATTTTCTCGGTCCATTGCATACGAATTCCACACCAGCTTTTCCAGATATGACTGGATGAAACCCCGACTATCTGGTTGTGTTTTGGCTAACTCAATCCCAGATATTGCTACAGAATCAATGTTTGTGTTTTCCAGATATTATCAACGGAATTTATTGTTTTCAATGTTTTTTATCAGGAAACATTTAATTTTGTGCTTGGAAACACTAGTTGATTCCACATGGAGACACCAGCTCTACACATTAATTTATTCTAGGGAGGAAGTTAGAGGAATTGTGGCAAACAAACATGATATTTCTGTTTCTATCGATGACATTTTATGCAATTGCCTAACGAAAACACTTTGCTTTTTCTAAAACGATTTTTACTGTGATTTTCTAGGTCCATTGCATACGATTTCCACACCACTTTGTCCGGATATACCTGGATGAAACCAGAAATATACTGTTGTGTTTTGCCTAACTCAATTTGAAATATTATGAAAGCCTCTGCGTTCGTGTTTTCTGGATATTTTCGATGGAATTTATTGTTTTGAATGTTTTTTATCGGGGAACATTTAATTTTGAGCTTGGATACTGCAATTGGTTCCACATGGAGACACCAGCTCTACATATTTGTATTTTCTAGGGAAAAAGCTAGAGGAACTGCGGCAAACAAACATGATATTTCTGTTTGTATATATGACATTTTATGCACTTGCCTATCGAAAATACTTTGCTTTTCTCCAAAACCATTTTTACTGATTTTCTCGGCCCATTGCATACGATTTCCACACCACTTTGTCCGGATATGCCTGTATGAAACCAGAAATATTCGGTTGTGTTTTGCCTCACTCAATCCGAAATATTGTGAAAGCCTCGCTGTTTGTGTTTTCTGGATATAATCGATGGACTTTATGGTTTTGAATGTTTTTATCAGGGAACATTTAATTTTGTACCGTTGAAACACTAATTGGTTCATCAGGGAGACATCTCCTGACACATTTCTATTTTCGGGGGAGAAAGCTAGAGGAACTGTGGCACACAAACATGATATTTCTGATTGGATAGATGACATTTTATGCACTTGCCTAATGAAAAGACTTTGCTTTTCTCCAAAATCATTTTTACTCTGATTTTCTCGGTCCATTGCAAACGAATTCCACACCAATTTGTCCGGATATGACTGGATGAAACCCGCAATATCCGGTTGTGTTTTGGCTAACTCAATCCCAGATATTGCTGCAGCCTCTGTGTTTGTGTTTTCTGGATATTATCAACGGACTTTATTGTTTTGAATGTTTCTTCATGGAGCATTTAATTTTGTGCTTAGAAACCCTAATTCGTTCCACATTGAGACACCAGCTCTACACATTTGTATTTTCTAGTGAGCAAGCTAGAGTAACTGTGGCTAACAAGCATGATATTTCTGTTTGTATAGATGATGTTTTATGCACTTGCCTAATGAAAAGACTTTGCTTTTCTCAAATACCATTTTTACTCTGATTTTCTGGGTCCATTGCATACAAATTCCACAGAAATTTGTCCGGATATGACCGGATGAAACCTGAAATATCCGGTTGTGTTTTGGCTAACTCTATCCGAAATATTATGAAAGCTTCTGTGTTTGTGTTTTCTGCATATTATCAATGGACTTTATTGTTTAGAATGCTTTTTATCAGGGAACATTTAATTTTGTGCTTGGAAACACTAATTGGTTCCACATGGAGACACCAGCTCTACACATTCTTATTTTCTGGGGAAGAAGCTAGAGGAACTGCAGCAAACACGCATGATATTTCTGTTTGTATAGACGACATTTTATGCACTTGACTAACGAAAAGACTTTGCTTTTCTCCAAAAGCATTTTTACTCTGATTTTCTCGGTCCATTGCATACGAATACCATACTAGTTTCTGCGGATATGTCTGGATGAAACAGGAAATATCCGGTTTTGTTTTGGCTAACTCAATCCCAGATATTGCTACAGCCTCTGTGTTTGTGTTTTCCGCATATTATCAACGGACTTTTGTTTTGACTGTTTTTTATCGGGGAACATTTAATTTTGAGCTTAGATACACTAATTGGTTCCACATGGACACACCAGCTCTACATATTTTTATTTTCTAGGGAGAAAGCTAGAGGAACTGTGGCAAACAAACATGATATTTCTGTTTGTATCAATGACATTTTATGCACTTGCCTAACGAAAAGACTTTGCTTTTCTCCAAAACCATTTTTACTGTGATTTTCTCGGTCCATTGCATACGAATTCTAAACGACTTTTTCCGAATATTACTGGATGAATCCAGAAATATCCGGTTGTGTTTTGGCTATCTCAATCCGAAATATTGTGAAAGATTATGTGCTTGTGTTTTCTGGATATTATCGATGGACTTTATTGTTTTGAATGTTTTTATCAGGGAACATTTAATTTTGTACCAAAGAAACACTAATTGGTTCATCATGGGGGTACCAGATCTACACATTCCTATTTTCTAGGGAGAAATCTAGATGAACTGCAGTAAACAACCATGATACTTTTGTTTGTATCGATGACTTTTTATGCACTTCCCCAACGAAAACACTTTGCTTTTCTCCAAAACCATGTTTACTGTAATTTTCTCGGTCCATGGCATACGAATTCCACACCCCTTTGTCCGGATATGACTGGATGAAACAAGAAATAACCTTTTTTTTTTTTTTTGCTAACTCAATCCCAGATATTGCTACAGCCTCTGTGTTTGTGTTTTCCAGATATTATCAATGGACTTGATTGTTTTGAATGTTTTTATCGGGGAACATTTAAATTTGTGCTTGGAAACAATAATTGGTTCCACATGGAGCCACCAGCTCTACAGATTCGTATTTTCTAGGGAGAAAGCTAGAGGTACTGCGGCAAACAAACATGACATTTCTGTTTGTATCGATGACATTTTATGCACTTGTCTAACGAAAAGACTTTGTTTTTCTCCAATACCATTTTTACTGTGATTTTCTCGGTCCAAGGCATACGAATTCCACACCAGTTTGTCCAGATATGACTGGATGAAAGCAGAAATATCCGGTTGTTCTTTGGCTAACTCAATGCGAAATATTGTGTAAGTTTCTGTGTTTGTGTTTCTGGATATTATGGATGGACTTTATTGTTTTGAATGCTTTTATCAGGGAGCATTTAATTTTTTACCGAAGAAACACTAATTGGTTCATCATGGGGACAACAGCTCTACACATTCTTATTTTCTAGGGAGAAAGCTAGAGGAACTGCGGCAAACAAACATGACATTTCTGTTTGTATAGATGACATTTTATGCACTTGCCTAACGAAAAGATTTTGCTTTTCTCCAAAACCATTTTCACTGTGATTTTCTCGGTCCATTGCATACGAATTCCACACCAGCTTTTCCAGATATGACTGGATGAAACCCCGACTATCTGGTTGTGTTTTGGCTAACTCAATCCCAGATATTGCTACAGAATCAATGTTTGTGTTTTCCGCATATTATCAACGGAATTTATTGTTTTCAATGTTTTTTATCAGGAAACATTTAATTTTGTGCTTGGAAACACTAGTTGATTCCACATGGAGACACCAGCTCTACACATTAATTTATTCTAGGGAGGAAGTTAGAGGAATTGTGGCAAACAAACATGATATTTCTGTTTGTATCGATGACATTTTATGCAATTGCCTAACGAAAACACTTTGCTTTTTCTAAAACGATTTTTACTGTGATTTTCTAGGTCCATTGCATACGATTTCCACACCACTTTGTCCGGATATACCTGGATGAAACCAGAAATATACTGTTGTGTTTTGCCTAACTCAATTTGAAATATTATGAAAGCCTCTGCGTTCGTGTTTTCTGGATATTTTCGATGGAATTTATTGTTTTGAATGTTTTTTATCGGGGAACATTTAATTTTGAGCTTGGATACTGCAATTGGTTCCACATGGAGACACCAGCTCTACATATTTGTATTTTCTAGGGAAAAAGCTAGAGGAACTGCGGCAAACAAACATGATATTTCTGTTTGTATATATGACATTTTATGCACTTGCCTATCGAAAATACTTTGCTTTTCTCCAAAACCATTTTTACTGATTTTCTCGGCCCATTGCATACGATTCCCACACCACTTTGTCCGGATATGCCTGTATGAAACCAGAAATATACGGTTGTGTTTTGCCTCACTCAATCCGAAATATTGTGAAAGCCTCGCTGTTTGTGTTTTCTGGATATAATCGATGGACTTTATGGTTTTGAATGTTTTTATCAGGGAACATTTAATTTTGTACCGTTGAAACACTAATTGGTTCATCAGGGAGACATCTCCTGACACATTTCTATTTTCGGGGGAGAAAGCTAGAGGAACTGTGGCACACAAACATGATATTTCTGATTGGATAGATGACATTTTATGCACTTGCCTAATGAAAAGACTTTGCTTTTCTCCAAAATCATTTTTACTCTGATTTTCTCGGTCCATTGCAAACGAATTCCACACAAGTTTGTCCGGATATGACTGGATGAAACCCGCAATATCCGGTTGTGTTTTGGCTAACTCAATCCCAGATATTGCTACAGCCTCTGTGTTTGTGTTTTCCAGATATTATCAATGGACTTGATTGTTTTGAATATTTTTATCGGGGAACATTTAAATTTGTGCTTGGAAACAATAATTCGTTCCACATGGAGCCACCAGCTCTACAGATTCGTATTTTCTAGGGAGAAAGCTAGAGGTACTGCGGCAAACAAACATGACATTTCTGTTTGTATCGATGACATTTTATGCACTTGTCTAACGAAAAGACTTTGCTTTTCTCCAATTCCATTTTTACTGTGATTTTCTCGGTCCAAGGCATACGAATTCCACACCAGTTTGTCCAGATATGACTGGATGAAAGCAGAAATATCCGGTTGTTCTTTGGCTAACTCAATGCGAAATATTGTGTAAGTTTCTGTGTTTGTGTTTCTGGATATTATGGATGGACTTTATTGTTTTGAATGCTTTTATCAGGGAGCATTTAATTTTTTACCGAAGAAACACTAATTGGTTCATCATGGGGACAACAGCTCTACACATTCTTATTTTCTAGGGAGAAAGCTAGAGGAACTGCGGCAAACAAACATGACATTTCTGTTTGTATAGATGACATTTTATGCACTTGCCTAACGAAAAGATTTTGCTTTTCTCCAAAACCATTTTCACTGTGATTTTCTCGGTCCATTGCATACGAATTCCACACCAGCTTTTCCAGATATGACTGGATGAAACCCCGACTATCTGGTTGTGTTTTGGCTAACTCAATCCCAGATATTGCTACAGAATCAATGTTTGTGTTTTCCGGATATTATCAACGGAATTTATTGTTTTCAATGTTTTTTATCAGGAAACATTTAATTTTGTGCTTGGAAACACTAGTTGATTCCACATGGAGACACCAGCTCTACACATTAATTTATTCTAGGGAGGAAGTTAGAGGAATTGTGGCAAACAAACATGATATTTCTGTTTGTATCGATGACATTTTATGCAATTGCCTAACGAAAACACTTTGCTTTTTCTAAAACGATTTTTACTGTGATTTTCTAGGTCCATTGCATACGATTTCCACACCACTTTGTCCGGATATACCTGGATGAAACCAGAAATATACTGTTGTGTTTTGCCTAACTCAATTTGAAATATTATGAAAGCCTCTGCGTTCGTGTTTTCTGGATATTTTCGATGGAATTTATTGTTTTGAATGTTTTTTATCGGGGAACATTTAATTTTGAGCTTGGATACTGCAATTGGTTCCACATGGAGACACCAGCTCTACATATTTGTATTTTCTAGGGAAAAAGCTAGAGGAACTGCGGCAAACAAACATGATATTTCTGTTTGTATATATGACATTTTATGCACTTGCCTATCGAAAATACTTTGCTTTTCTCCAAAACCATTTTTACTGATTTTCTCGGCCCATTGCATACGATTTCCACACCACTTTGTCCGGATATGCCTGTATGAAACCAGAAATATACGGTTGTGTTTTGCCTCACTCAATCCGAAATATTGTGAAAGCCTCGCTGTTTGTGTTTTCTGGATATAATCGATGGACTTTATGGTTTTGAATGTTTTTATCAGGGAACGTTTAATTTTGTACCGTTGAAACACTAATTGGTTCATCAGGGAGACATCTCCTGACACATTTCTATTTTCGGGGGAGAAAGCTAGAGGAACTGTGGCACACAAACATGATATTTCTGATTGGATAGATGACATTTTATGCACTTGCCTAATGAAAAGACTTTGCTTTTCTCCAAAATCATTTTTACTCTGATTTTCTCGGTCCATTGCAAACGAATTCCACACAAGTTTGTCCGGATATGACTGGATGAAACCCGCAATATCCGGTTGTGTTTTGGCTAACTCAATCCCAGATATTGCTGCAGCCTCTGTGTTTGTGTTTTCTGGATATTATCAACGGACTTTATTGTTTTGAATGTTTCTTCATGGAGCATTTAATTTTGTGCTTAGAAACCCTAATTCGTTCCACATTGAGACACCAGCTCTACACATTTGTATTTTCTAGTGAGCAAGCTAGAGTAACTGTGGCTAACAAGCATGATATTTCTGTTTGTATAGATGATGTTTTATGCACTTGCCTAATGAAAAGACTTTGCTTTTCTCAAATACCATTTTTACTCTGATTTTCTGGGTCCATTGCATACAAATTCCACAGAAATTTGTCCGGATATGACCGGATGAAACCTGAAATATCCGGTTGTGTTTTGGCTAACTCTATCCGAAATATTATGAAAGCTTCTGTGTTTGTGTTTTCTGCATATTATCAATGGACTTTATTGTTTAGAATGCTTTTTATCAGGGAACATTTAATTTTGTGCTTGGAAACACTAATTGGTTCCACATGGAGACACCAGCTCTACACATTCTTATTTTCTGGGGAAGAAGCTAGAGGAACTGCAGCAAACACGCATGATATTTCTGTTTGTATAGACGACATTTTATGCACTTGACTAACGAAAAGACTTTGCTTTTCTCCAAAAGCATTTTTACTCTGATTTTCTCGGTCCATTGCATACGAATACCATACTAGTTTCTGCGGATATGTCTGGATGAAACCGGAAATATCCGGTTTTGTTTTGGCTAACTCAATCCCAGATATTGCTACAGCCTCTGTGTTTGTGTTTTCCGCATATTATCAACGGACTTTTGTTTTGACTGTTTTTTATCGGGGAACATTTAATTTTGAGCTTAGATACACTAATTGGTTCCACATGGACACACCAGCTCTACATATTTTTATTTTCTAGGGAGAAAGCTAGAGGAACTGTGGCAAACAAACATGATATTTCTGTTTGTATCAATGACATTTTATGCACTTGCCTAACGAAAAGACTTTGCTTTTCTCCAAAACCATTTTTACTGTGATTTTCTCGGTCCATTGCATACTAATTCTAAACGACTTTTTCCGAATATTACTGGATGAATCCAGAAATATCCGGTTGTGTTTTGGCTATCTCAATCCGAAATATTGTGAAAGATTATGTGCTTGTGTTTTCTGGATATTATCGATGGACTTTATTGTTTTGAATGTTTTTATCAGGGAACATTTAATTTTGTACCAAAGAAACACTAATTGGTTCATCATGGGGGTACCAGATCTACACATTCCTATTTTCTAGGGAGAAATCTAGATGAACTGCAGTAAACAACCATGATACTTTTGTTTGTATCGATGACTTTTTATGCACTTCCCCAACGAAAACACTTTGCTTTTCTCCAAAACCATGTTTACTGTAATTTTCTCGGTCCATGGCATACGAATTCCACACCCCTTTGTCCGGATATGACTGGATGAAACAAGAAATAACCTTTTTTTTTTTTTTTTGCTAACTCAATCCCAGATATTGCTACAGCCTCTGTGTTTGTGTTTTCCAGATATTATCAATGGACTTGATTGTTTTGAATGTTTTTATCGGGGAACATTTAAATTTGTGCTTGGAAACAATAATTGGTTCCACATGGAGCCACCAGCTCTACAGATTCGTATTTTCTAGGGAGAAAGCTAGAGGTACTGCGGCAAACAAACATGACATTTCTGTTTGTATCGATGACATTTTATGCACTTGTCTAACGAAAAGACTTTGCTTTTCTCCAATACCATTTTTACTGTGATTTTCTCGGTCCAAGGCATACGAATTCCACACCAGTTTGTCCAGATATGACTGGATGAAAGCAGAAATATCCGGTTGTTCTTTGGCTAACTCAATGCGAAATATTGTGTAAGTTTCTGTGTTTGTGTTTCTGGATATTATGGATGGACTTTATTGTTTTGAATGCTTTTATCAGGGAGCATTTAATTTTTTACCGAAGAAACACTAATTGGTTCATCATGGGGACAACAGCTCTACACATTCTTATTTTCTAGGGAGAAAGCTAGAGGAACTGCGGCAAACAAACATGACATTTCTGTTTGTATAGATGACATTTTATGCACTTGCCTAACGAAAAGATTTTGCTTTTCTCCAAAACCATTTTCACTGTGATTTTCTCGGTCCATTGCATACGAATTCCACACCAGCTTTTCCAGATATGACTGGATGAAACCCCGACTATCTGGTTGTGTTTTGGCTAACTCAATCCCAGATATTGCTACAGAATCAATGTTTGTGTTTTCCGGATATTATCAACGGAATTTATTGTTTTCAATGTTTTTTATCAGGAAACATTTAATTTTGTGCTTGGAAACACTAGTTGATTCCACATGGAGACACCAGCTCTACACATTAATTTATTCTAGGGAGGAAGTTAGAGGAATTGTGGCAAACAAACATGATATTTCTGTTTCTATCGATGACATTTTATGCAATTGCCTAACGAAAACACTTTGCTTTTTCTAAAACGATTTTTACTGTGATTTTCTAGGTCCATTGCATACGATTTCCACACCACTTTGTCCGGATATACCTGGATGAAACCAGAAATATACTGTTGTGTTTTGCCTAACTCAATTTGAAATATTATGAAAGCCTCTGCGTTCGTGTTTTCTGGATATTTTCGATGGAATTTATTGTTTTGAATGTTTTTTATCGGGGAACATTTAATTTTGAGCTTGGATACTGCAATTGGTTCCACATGGAGACACCAGCTCTACATATTTGTATTTTCTAGGGAAAAAGCTAGAGGAACTGCGGCAAACAAACATGATATTTATGTTTGTATATATGGCATTTTATGCACTTGCCTATCGAAAATACTTTGCTTTTCTCCAAAACCATTTTTACTGATTTTCTCGGTCCATTGCATACGATTTCCACACCACTTTGTCCGGATATGCCTGTATGAAACCAGAAATATACGGTTGTGTTTTGCCTCACTCAATCCGAAATATTGTGAAAGCCTCGCTGTTTGTGTTTTCTGGATATAATCGATGGACTTTATGGTTTTGAATGTTTTTATCAGGGAACATTTAATTTTGTACCGTTGAAACACTAATTGGTTCATCAGGGAGACATCTCCTGACACATTTCTATTTTCGGGGGAGAAAGCTAGAGGAACTGTGGCACACAAACATGATATTTCTGATTGGATAGATGACATTTTATGCACTTGCCTAATGAAAAGACTTTGCTTTTCTCCAAAATCATTTTTACTCTGATTTTCTCGGTCCATTGCAAACGAATTCCACACCAATTTGTCCGGATATGACTGGATGAAACCCGCAATATCCGGTTGTGTTTTGGCTAACTCAATCCCAGATATTGCTGCAGCCTCTGTGTTTGTGTTTTCTGGATATTATCAACGGACTTTATTGTTTTGAATGTTTCTTCATGGAGCATTTAATTTTGTGCTTAGAAACCCTAATTCGTTCCACATTGAGACACCAGCTCTACACATTTGTATTTTCTAGTGAGCAAGCTAGAGTAACTGTGGCTAACAAGCATGATATTTCTGTTTGTATAGATGATGTTTTATGCACTTGCCTAATGAAAAGACTTTGCTTTTCTCAAATACCATTTTTACTCTGATTTTCTGGGTCCATTGCATACAAATTCCACAGAAATTTGTCCGGATATGACCGGATGAAACCTGAAATATCCGGTTGTGTTTTGGCTAACTCTATCCGAAATATTATGAAAGCTTCTGTGTTTGTGTTTTCTGCATATTATCAATGGACTTTATTGTTTAGAATGCTTTTTATCAGGGAACATTTAATTTTGTGCTTGGAAACACTAATTGGTTCCACATGGAGACACCAGCTCTACACATTCTTATTTTCTGGGGAAGAAGCTAGAGGAACTGCAGCAAACACGCATGATATTTCTGTTTGTATAGACGACATTTTATGCACTTGACTAACGAAAAGACTTTGCTTTTCTCCAAAAGCATTTTTACTCTGATTTTCTCGGTCCATTGCATACGAATTCCACACTAGTTTCTCCGGATATGTCTGGATGAAACCGGAAATATCCGGTTTTGTTTTGGCTAACTCAATCCCAGATATTGCTACAGCCTCTGTGTTTGTGTTTTCCGCATATTATCAACGGACTTTTGTTTTGACTGTTTTTTATCGGGGAACATTTAATTTTGAGCTTAGATACACTAATTGGTTCCACATGGACACACCAGCTCTACATATTTTTATTTTCTAGGGAGAAAGCTAGAGGAACTGGCAAACAAACATGATATATCTGTTTGTATCGATGACATTTTATGCACTTGCCTAACGAAAAGACTTTGCTTTTCTCCAAAACCATTTTTACTGTGATTTTCTCGGGCCATTGCATACGAATTCTAAACGACTTTTTCCGAATATTACTGGATGAATCCAGAAATATCCGGTTGTGTTTTGGCTATCTCAATCCGAAATATTGTGAAAGATTATGTGCTTGTGTTTTCTGGATATTATCGATGGACTTTATTGTTTTGAATGTTTTTATCAGGGAGCATTTAATTTTGTACCAAAGAAACACTAATTGGTCCATCATGGGGGTACCAGATCTACACATTCCTATTTTCTAGGGAGAAATCTAGAGGAACTGCGGTAAACAACCATGATACTTTTGTTTGTATCGATGACTTTTTATGCACTTCCCCAACGAAAACACTTTGCTTTTCTCCAAAACCATGTTTACTGTAATTTTCTCGGTCCATGGCATACGAATTCCACACCCCTTTGTCCGGATATGACTGGATGAAACAAGAAATAACCTTTTTTTTTTTTTGCTAACTCAATCCCAGATATTGCTACAGCCTCTGTGTTTGTGTTTTCCAGATATTATCAATGGACTTGATTGTTTTGAATGTTTTTATCGGGGAACATTTAAATTTGTGCTTGGAAACAATAATTGGTTCCACATGGAGCCACCAGCTCTACAGATTCGTATTTTCTAGGGAGAAAGCTAGAGGTACTGCGGCAAACAAACATGACATTTCTGTTTGTATCGATGACATTTTATGCACTTGTCTAACGAAAAGACTTTGCTTTTCTCCAATACCATTTTTACTGTGATTTTCTCGGTCCAAGGCATACGAATTCCACACCAGTTTGTCCAGATATGACTGGATGAAAGCAGAAATATCCGGTTGTTCTTTGGCTAACTCAATGCGAAATATTGTGTAAGTTTCTGTGTTTGTGTTTCTGGATATTATGGATGGACTTTATTGTTTTGAATGCTTTTATCAGGGAGCATTTAATTTTTTACCGAAGAAACACTAATTGGTTCATCATGGGGACAACAGCTCTACACATTCTTATTTTCTAGGGAGAAAGCTAGAGGAACTGCGGCAAACAAACATGACATTTCTGTTTGTATAGATGACATTTTATGCACTTGCCTAACGAAAAGATTTTGCTTTTCTCCAAAACCATTTTCACTGTGATTTTCTCGGTCCATTGCATACGAATTCCACACCAGCTTTTCCAGATATGACTGGATGAAACCCCGACTATCTGGTTGTGTTTTGGCTAACTCAATCCCAGATATTGCTACAGAATCAATGTTTGTGTTTTCCGCATATTATCAACGGAATTTATTGTTTTCAATGTTTTTTATCAGGAAACATTTAATTTTGTGCTTGGAAACACTAGTTGATTCCACATGGAGACACCAGCTCTACACATTAATTTATTCTAGGGAGGAAGTTAGAGGAATTGTGGCAAACAAACATGATATTTCTGTTTCTATCGATGACATTTTATGCAATTGCCTAACGAAAACACTTTGCTTTTTCTAAAACGATTTTTACTGTGATTTTCTAGGTCCATTGCATACGATTTCCACACCACTTTGTCCGGATATACCTGGATGAAACCAGAAATATACTGTTGTGTTTTGCCTAACTCAATTTGAAATATTATGAAAGCCTCTGCGTTCGTGTTTTCTGGATATTTTCGATGGAATTTATTGTTTTGAATGTTTTTTATCGGGGAACATTTAATTTTGAGCTTGGATACTGCAATTGGTTCCACATGGAGACACCAGCTCTACATATTTGTATTTTCTAGGGAAAAAGCTAGAGGAACTGCGGCAAACAAACATGATATTTCTGTTTGTATATATGACATTTTATGCACTTGCCTATCGAAAATACTTTGCTTTTCTCCAAAACCATTTTTACTGATTTTCTCGGCCCATTGCATACGATTTCCACACCACTTTGTCCGGATATGCCTGTATGAAACCAGAAATATACGGTTGTGTTTTGCCTCACTCAATCCGAAATATTGTGAAAGCCTCGCTGTTTGTGTTTTCTGGATATAATCGATGGACTTTATGGTTTTGAATGTTTTTATCAGGGAACATTTAATTTTGTACCGTTGAAACACTAATTGGTTCATCAGGGAGACATCTCCTGACACATTTCTATTTTCGGGGGAGAAAGCTAGAGGAACTGTGGCACACAAACATGATATTTCTGATTGGATAGATGACATTTTATGCACTTGCCTAATGAAAAGACTTTGCTTTTCTCCAAAATCATTTTTACTCTGATTTTCTCGGTCCATTGCAAACGAATTCCACACCAATTTGTCCGGATATGACTGGATGAAACCCGCAATATCCGGTTGTGTTTTGGCTAACTCAATCCCAGATATTGCTGCAGCCTCTGTGTTTGTGTTTTCTGGATATTATCAACGGACTTTATTGTTTTGAATGTTTCTTCATGGAGCATTTAATTTTGTGCTTAGAAACCCTAATTCGTTCCACATTGAGACACCAGCTCTACACATTTGTATTTTCTAGTGAGCAAGCTAGAGTAACTGTGGCTAACAAGCATGATATTTCTGTTTGTATAGATGATGTTTTATGCACTTGCCTAATGAAAAGACTTTGCTTTTCTCAAATACCATTTTTACTCTGATTTTCTGGGTCCATTGCATACAAATTCCACAGAAATTTGTCCGGATATGACCGGATGAAACCTGAAATATCCGGTTGTGTTTTGGCTAACTCTATCCGAAATATTATGAAAGCTTCTGTGTTTGTGTTTTCTGCATATTATCAATGGACTTTATTGTTTAGAATGCTTTTTATCAGGGAACATTTAATTTTGTGCTTGGAAACACTAATTGGTTCCACATGGAGACACCAGCTCTACACATTCTTATTTTCTGGGGAAGAAGCTAGAGGAACTGCAGCAAACACGCATGATATTTCTGTTTGTATAGACGACATTTTATGCACTTGACTAACGAAAAGACTTTGCTTTTCTCCAAAAGCATTTTTACTCTGATTTTCTCGGTCCATTGCATACGAATTCCACACTAGTTTCTCCGGATATGTCTGGATGAAACCGGAAATATCCGGTTTTGTTTTGGCTAACTCAATCCCAGATATTGCTACAGCCTCTGTGTTTGTGTTTTCCGCATATTATCAACGGACTTTTGTTTTGACTGTTTTTTATCGGGGAACATTTAATTTTGAGCTTAGATACACTAATTGGTTCCACATGGACACACCAGCTCTACATATTTTTATTTTCTAGGGAGAAAGCTAGAGGAACTGTGGCAAACAAACATGATATTTCTGTTTGTATCGATGACATTTTATGCACTTGCCTAACGAAAAGACTTTGCTTTTCTCCAAAACCATTTTTACTGTGATTTTCTCGGTCCATTGCATACGAATTCTAAACGACTTTTTCCGAATATTACTGGATGAATCCAGAAATATCCGGTTGTGTTTTGGCTATCTCAATCCGAAATATTGTGAAAGATTATGTGCTTGTGTTTTCTGGATATTATCGATGGACTTTATTGTTTTGAATGTTTTTATCAGGGAGCATTTAATTTTGTACCAAAGAAACACTAATTGGTCCATCATGGGGGTACCAGATCTACACATTCCTATTTTCTAGGGAGAAATCTAGAGGAACTGCGGTAAACAACCATGATACTTTTGTTTGTATCGATGACTTTTTATGCACTTCCCCAACGAAAACACTTTGCTTTTCTCCAAAACCATGTTTACTGTAATTTTCTCGGTCCATGGCATACGAATTCCACACCCCTTTGTCCGGATATGACTGGATGAAACAAGAAATAACCTTTTTTTTTTTTTGCTAACTCAATCCCAGATATTGCTACAGCCTCTGTGTTTGTGTTTTCCAGATATTATCAATGGACTTGATTGTTTTGAATGTTTTTATCGGGGAACATTTAAATTTGTGCTTGGAAACAATAATTGGTTCCACATGAAGCCACCAGCTCTACATATTTGTATTTTCTAGGGAGAAAGCTAGAGGTACTGCGGCAAACAAACATGATATTTCTGTTTGTATCGATGACATTTTATGCACTTGTCTAATGAAAAGACTTTGCTTTTCTCCAATACCATTTTTACTGTGATTTTCTCGGTCCATTGCATACGATTTCCACACCACTTTGTCCGGATATGCCTGTATGAAACCAGAAATATACGGTTGTGTTTTGCCTCACTCAATCCGAAATATTGTGAAAGCCTCGCTGTTTGTGTTTTCTGGATATAATCGATGGACTTTATGGTTTTGAATGTTTTTATCAGGGAACATTTAATTTTGTACCGTTGAAACACTAATTGGTTCATCAGGGAGACATCTCCTGACACATTTCTATTTTCGGGGGAGAAAGCTAGAGGAACTGTGGCACACAAACATGATATTTCTGATTGGATAGATGACATTTTATGCACTTGCCTAATGAAAAGACTTTGCTTTTCTCCAAAATCATTTTTACTCTGATTTTCTCGGTCCATTGCAAACGAATTCCACACCAATTTGTCCGGATATGACTGGATGAAACCCGCAATATCCGGTTGTGTTTTGGCTAACTCAATCCCAGATATTGCTGCAGCCTCTGTGTTTGTGTTTTCTGGATATTATCAATGGACTTTATTGTTTTGAATGTTTCTTCATGGAGCATTTAATTTTGTGCTTAGAAACCCTAATTCGTTCCACATTGAGACACCAGCTCTACACATTTGTATTTTCTAGTGAGCAAGCTAGAGTAACTGTGGCTAACAAGCATGATATTTCTGTTTGTATAGATGATGTTTTATGCACTTGCCTAATGAAAAGACTTTGCTTTTCTCAAATACCATTTTTACTCTGATTTTCTGGGTCCATTGCATACAAATTCCACAGAAATTTGTCCGGATATGACCGGATGAAACCTGAAATATCCGGTTGTGTTTTGGCTAACTCTATCCGAAATATTATGAAAGCTTCTGTGTTTGTGTTTTCTGCATATTATCAATGGACTTTATTGTTTAGAATGCTTTTTATCAGGGAACATTTAATTTTGTGCTTGGAAACACTAATTGGTTCCACATGGAGACACCAGCTCTACACATTCTTATTTTCTGGGGAAGAAGCTAGAGGAACTGCAGCAAACACGCATGATATTTCTGTTTGTATAGACGACATTTTATGCACTTGACTAACGAAAAGACTTTGCTTTTCTCCAAAAGCATTTTTACTCTGATTTTCTCGGTCCATTGCATACGAATTCCATACTAGTTTCTGCGGATATGTCTGGATGAAACCGGAAATATCCGGTTTTGTTTTGGCTAACTCAATCCCAGATATTGCTACAGCCTCTGTGTTTGTGTTTTCCGCATATTATCAACGGACTTTTGTTTTGACTGTTTTTTATCGGGGAACATTTAATTTTGAGCTTAGATACACTAATTGGTTCCACATGGACACACCAGCTCTACATATTTTTATTTTCTAGGGAGAAAGCTACAGGAACTGGCAAACAAACATGATATTTCTGTTTGTATCGATGACATTTTATGCACTTGCCTAACGAAAAGACTTTGCTTTTCTCCAAAACCATTTTTACTGTGATTTTCTCGGTCCATTGCATACGAATTCTAAACGACTTTTTCCAAATATTACTGGATGAATCCAGAAATATCCGGTTGTGTTTTGGCTATCTCAATCCGAAATATTGTGAAAGATTATGTGCTTGTGTTTTCTGGATATTATCGATGGACTTTATTGTTTTGAATGTTTTTATCAGGGAGCATTTAATTTTGTACCAAAGAAACACTAATTGGTCCATCATGGGGGTACCAGATCTACACATTCCTATTTTCTAGGGAGAAATCTAGAGGAACTGCGGTAAACAACCATGATACTTTTGTTTGTATCGATGACTTTTTATGCACTTCCCCAACGAAAACACTTTGCTTTTCTCCAAAACCATGTTTACTGTAATTTTCTCGGTCCATGGCATACGAATTCCACACCCCTTTGTCCGGATATGACTGGATGAAACAAGAAATAACCTTTTTTTTTTTTTGCTAACTCAATCCCAGATATTGCTACAGCCTCTGTGTTTGTGTTTTCCAGATATTATCAATGGACTTGATTGTTTTGAATGTTTTTATCGGGGAATATTTAAATTTGTGCTTGGAAACAATAATTGGTTCCACATGGAGCCACCAGCTCTACAGATTCGTATTTTCTAGGGAGAAAGCTAGAGGTACTGCGGCAAACAAACATGATATTTCTGTTTGTATCGATGACATTTTATGCACTTGTCTAATGAAAAGACTTTGCTTTTCTCCAATACCATTTTTACTGTGATTTTCTCGGTCCATTGCATACGATTTCCACACCACTTTGTCCGGATATGCCTGTATGAAACCAGAAATATACGGTTGTGTTTTGCCTCACTCAATCCGAAATATTGTGAAAGCCTCGCTGTTTGTGTTTTCTGGATATAATCGATGGACTTTATGGTTTTGAATGTTTTTATCAGGGAACATTTAATTTTGTACCGTTGAAACACTAATTGGTTCATCAGGGAGACATCTCCTGACACATTTCTATTTTCGGGGGAGAAAGCTAGAGGAACTGTGGCACACAAACATGATATTTCTGATTGGATAGATGACATTTTATGCACTTGCCTAATGAAAAGACTTTGCTTTTCTCCAAAATCATTTTTACTCTGATTTTCTCGGTCCATTGCAAACGAATTCCACACCAATTTGTCCGGATATGACTGGATGAAACCCGCAATATCCGGTTGTGTTTTGGCTAACTCAATCCCAGATATTGCTGCAGCCTCTGTGTTTGTGTTTTCTGGATATTATCAACGGACTTTATTGTTTTGAATGTTTCTTCATGGAGCATTTAATTTTGTGCTTAGAAACCCTAATTCGTTCCACATTGAGACACCAGCTCTACACATTTGTATTTTCTAGTGAGCAAGCTAGAGTAACTGTGGCTAACAAGCATGATATTTCTGTTTGTATAGATGATGTTTTATGCACTTGCCTAATGAAAAGACTTTGCTTTTCTCAAATACCATTTTTACTCTGATTTTCTGGGTCCATTGCATACAAATTCCACAGAAATTTGTCCGGATATGACCGGATGAAACCTGAAATATCCGGTTGTGTTTTGGCTAACTCTATCCGAAATATTATGAAAGCTTCTGTGTTTGTGTTTTCTGCATATTATCAATGGACTTTATTGTTTAGAATGCTTTTTATCAGGGAACATTTAATTTTGTGCTTGGAAACACTAATTGGTTCCACATGGAGACACCAGCTCTACACATTCTTATTTTCTGGGGAAGAAGCTAGAGGAACTGCAGCAAACACGCATGATATTTCTGTTTGTATAGACGACATTTTATGCACTTGACTAACGAAAAGACTTTGCTTTTCTCCAAAAGCATTTTTACTCTGATTTTCTCGGTCCATTGCATACGAATTCCACACTAGTTTCTCCGGATATGTCTGGATGAAACCGGAAATATCCGGTTTTGTTTTGGCTAACTCAATCCCAGATATTGCTACAGCCTCTGTGTTTGTGTTTTCCGCATATTATCAACGGACTTTTGTTTTGACTGTTTTTTATCGGGGAACATTTAATTTTGAGTTTAGATACACTAATTGGTTCCACATGGACACACCAGCTCTACATATTTTTATTTTCTAGGGAGAAAGCTAGAGGAACTGGCAAACAAACATGATATATCTGTTTGTATCGATGACATTTTATGCACTTGCCTAACGAAAAGACTTTGCTTTTCTCCAAAACCATTTTTACTGTGATTTTCTCGGGCCATTGCATACGAATTCTAAACGACTTTTTCCGAATATTACTGATTTTCTCGGTCCAAGGCATACGAATTCCACACCAGTTTGTCCAGATATGACTGGATGAAAGCAGAAATATCCGGTTGTTCTTTGGCTAACTCAATGCGAAATATTGTGTAAGTTTCTGTGTTTGTGTTTCTGGATATTATGGATGGACTTTATTGTTTTGAATGCTTTTATCAGGGAGCATTTAATTTTTTACCGAAGAAACACTAATTGGTTCATCATGGGGACAACAGCTCTACACATTCTTATTTTCTAGGGAGAAAGCTAGAGGAACTGCGGCAAACAAACATGACATTTCTGTTTGTATAGATGACATTTTATGCACTTGCCTAACGAAAAGATTTTGCTTTTCTCCAAAACCATTTTCACTGTGATTTTCTCGGTCCATTGCATACGAATTCCACACCAGCTTTTCCAGATATGACTGGATGAAACCCCGACTATCTGGTTGTGTTTTGGCTAACTCAATCCCAGATATTGCTACAGAATCAATGTTTGTGTTTTCCGGATATTATCAACGGAATTTATTGTTTTCAATGTTTTTTTATCAGGAAACATTTAATTTTGTGCTTGGAAACACTAGTTGATTCCACATGGAGACACCAGCTCTACACATTAATTTATTCTAGGGAGGAAGTTAGAGGAATTGTGGCAAACAAACATGATATTTCTGTTTGTATCGATGACATTTTATGCAATTGCCTAACGAAAACACTTTGCTTTTTCTAAAACGATTTTTACTGTGATTTTCTAGGTCCATTGCATACGATTTCCACACCACTTTGTCCGGATATACCTGGATGAAACCAGAAATATACTGTTGTGTTTTGCCTAACTCAATTTGAAATATTATGAAAGCCTCTGCGTTCGTGTTTTCTGGATATTTTCGATGGAATTTATTGTTTTGAATGTTTTTTATCGGGGAACATTTAATTTTGAGCTTGGATACTGCAATTGGTTCCACATGGAGACACCAGCTCTACATATTTGTATTTTCTAGGGAAAAAGCTAGAGGAACTGCGGCAAACAAACATGATATTTCTGTTTGTATATATGACATTTTATGCACTTGCCTATCGAAAATACTTTGCTTTTCTCCAAAACCATTTTTACTGATTTTCTCGGTCCATTGCATACGATTTCCACACCACTTTGTCCGGATATGCCTGTATGAAACCAGAAATATACGGTTGTGTTTTGCCTCACTCAATCCGAAATATTGTGAAAGCCTCGCTGTTTGTGTTTTCTGGATATAATCGATGGACTTTATGGTTTTGAATGTTTTTATCAGGGAACATTTAATTTTGTACCGTTGAAACACTAATTGGTTCATCAGGGAGACATCTCCTGACACATTTCTATTTTCGGGGGAGAAAGCTAGAGGAACTGTGGCACACAAACATGATATTTCTGATTGGATAGATGACATTTTATGCACTTGCCTAATGAAAAGACTTTGCTTTTCTCCAAAATCATTTTTACTCTGATTTTCTCGGTCCATTGCAAACGAATTCCACACCAATTTGTCCGGATATGACTGGATGAAACCCGCAATATCCGGTTGTGTTTTGGCTAACTCAATCCCAGATATTGCTGCAGCCTCTGTGTTTGTGTTTTCTGGATATTATCAACGGACTTTATTGTTTTGAATGTTTCTTCATGGAGCATTTAATTTTGTGCTTAGAAACCCTAATTCGTTCCACATTGAGACACCAGCTCTACACATTTGTATTTTCTAGTGAGCAAGCTAGAGTAACTGTGGCTAACAAGCATGATATTTCTGTTTGTATAGATGATGTTTTATGCACTTGCCTAATGAAAAGACTTTGCTTTTCTCAAATACCATTTTTACTCTGATTTTCTGGGTCCATTGCATACAAATTCCACAGAAATTTGTCCGGATATGACCGGATGAAACCTGAAATATCCGGTTGTGTTTTGGCTAACTCTATCCGAAATATTATGAAAGCTTCTGTGTTTGTGTTTTCTGCATATTATCAATGGACTTTATTGTTTAGAATGCTTTTTATCAGGGAACATTTAATTTTGTGCTTGGAAACACTAATTGGTTCCACATGGAGACACCAGCTCTACACATTCTTATTTTCTGGGGAAGAAGCTAGAGGAACTGCAGCAAACACGCATGATATTTCTGTTTGTATAGACGACATTTTATGCACTTGACTAACGAAAAGACTTTGCTTTTCTCCAAAAGCATTTTTACTCTGATTTTCTCGGTCCATTGCATACGAATTCCACACTAGTTTCTCCGGATATGTCTGGATGAAACCGGAAATATCCGGTTTTGTTTTGGCTAACTCAATCCCAGATATTGCTACAGCCTCTGTGTTTGTGTTTTCCGCATATTATCAACGGACTTTTGTTTTGACTGTTTTTTATCGGGGAACATTTAATTTTGAGCTTAGATACACTAATTGGTTCCACATGGACACACCAGCTCTACATATTTTTATTTTCTAGGGAGAAAGCTACAGGAACTGGCAAACAAACATGATATTTCTGTTTGTATCGATGACATTTTATGCACTTGCCTAACGAAAAGACTTTGCTTTTCTCCAAAACCATTTTTACTGTGATTTTCTCGGTCCATTGCATACGAATTCTAAACGACTTTTTCCGAATATTACTGGATGAATCCAGAAATATCCGGTTGTGTTTTGGCTATCTCAATCCGAAATATTGTGAAAGATTATGTGCTTGTGTTTTCTGGATATTATCGATGGACTTTATTGTTTTGAATGTTTTTATCAGGGAGCATTTAATTTTGTACCAAAGAAACACTAATTGGTCCATCATGGGGGTACCAGATCTACACATTCCTATTTTCTAGGGAGAAATCTAGAGGAACTGCGGTAAACAACCATGATACTTTTGTTTGTATCGATGACTTTTTATGCACTTCCCCAACGAAAACACTTTGCTTTTCTCCAAAACCATGTTTACTGTAATTTTCTCGGTCCATGGCATACGAATTCCACACCCCTTTGTCCGGATATGACTGGATGAAACAAGAAATAACCTTTTTTTTTTTTGCTAACTCAATCCCAGATATTGCTACAGCCTCTGTGTTTGTGTTTTCCAGATATTATCAATGGACTTGATTGTTTTGAATGTTTTTATCGGGGAACATTTAAATTTGTGCTTGGAAACAATAATTGGTTCCACATGGAGCCACCAGCTCTACAGATTCGTATTTTCTAGGGAGAAAGCTAGAGGTACTGCGGCAAACAAACATGATATTTCTGTTTGTATCGATGACATTTTATGCACTTGTCTAATGAAAAGACTTTGCTTTTCTCCAATACCATTTTTACTGTGATTTTCTCGGTCCAAGGCATACGAATTCCACACCAGTTTGTCCAGATATGACTGGATGAAAGCAGAAATATCCGGTTGTTCTTTGGCTAACTCAATGCGAAATATTGTGTAAGTTTCTGTGTTTGTGTTTCTGGATATTATGGATGGACTTTATTGTTTTGAATGCTTTTATCAGGGAGCATTTAATTTTTTACCGAAGAAACACTAATTGGTTCATCATGGGGACAACAGCTCTACACATTCTTATTTTCTAGGGAGAAAGCTAGAGGAACTGCGGCAAACAAACATGACATTTCTGTTTGTATAGATGACATTTTATGCACTTGCCTAACGAAAAGATTTTGCTTTTCTCCAAAACCATTTTCACTGTGATTTTCTCGGTCCATTGCATACGAATTCCACACCAGCTTTTCCAGATATGACTGGATGAAACCCCGACTATCTGGTTGTGTTTTGGCTAACTCAATCCCAGATATTGCTACAGAATCAATGTTTGTGTTTTCCGGATATTATCAACGGAATTTATTGTTTTCAATGTTTTTTTATCAGGAAACATTTAATTTTGTGCTTGGAAACACTAGTTGATTCCACATGGAGACACCAGCTCTACACATTAATTTATTCTAGGGAGGAAGTTAGAGGAATTGTGGCAAACAAACATGATATTTCTGTTTGTATCGATGACATTTTATGCAATTGCCTAACGAAAACACTTTGCTTTTTCTAAAACGATTTTTACTGTGATTTTCTAGGTCCATTGCATACGATTTCCACACCACTTTGTCCGGATATACCTGGATGAAACCAGAAATATACTGTTGTGTTTTGCCTAACTCAATTTGAAATATTATGAAAGCCTCTGCGTTCGTGTTTTCTGGATATTTTCGATGGAATTTATTGTTTTGAATGTTTTTTATCGGGGAACATTTAATTTTGAGCTTGGATACTGCAATTGGTTCCACATGGAGACACCAGCTCTACATATTTGTATTTTCTAGGGAAAAAGCTAGAGGAACTGCGGCAAACAAACATGATATTTCTGTTTGTATATATGACATTTTATGCACTTGCCTATCGAAAATACTTTGCTTTTCTCCAAAACCATTTTTACTGATTTTCTCGGTCCATTGCATACGATTTCCACACCACTTTGTCCGGATATGCCTGTATGAAACCAGAAATATACGGTTGTGTTTTGCCTCACTCAATCCGAAATATTGTGAAAGCCTCGCTGTTTGTGTTTTCTGGATATAATCGATGGACTTTATGGTTTTGAATGTTTTTATCAGGGAACATTTAATTTTGTACCGTTGAAACACTAATTGGTTCATCAGGGAGACATCTCCTGACACATTTCTATTTTCGGGGGAGAAAGCTAGAGGAACTGTGGCACACAAACATGATATTTCTGATTGGATAGATGACATTTTATGCACTTGCCTAATGAAAAGACTTTGCTTTTCTCCAAAATCATTTTTACTCTGATTTTCTCGGTCCATTGCAAACGAATTCCACACCAATTTGTCCGGATATGACTGGATGAAACCCGCAATATCCGGTTGTGTTTTGGCTAACTCAATCCCAGATATTGCTGCAGCCTCTGTGTTTGTGTTTTCTGGATATTATCAACGGACTTTATTGTTTTGAATGTTTCTTCATGGAGCATTTAATTTTGTGCTTAGAAACCCTAATTCGTTCCACATTGAGACACCAGCTCTACACATTTGTATTTTCTAGTGAGCAAGCTAGAGTAACTGTGGCTAACAAGCATGATATTTCTGTTTGTATAGATGATGTTTTATGCACTTGCCTAATGAAAAGACTTTGCTTTTCTCAAATACCATTTTTACTCTGATTTTCTGGGTCCATTGCATACAAATTCCACAGAAATTTGTCCGGATATGACCGGATGAAACCTGAAATATCCGGTTGTGTTTTGGCTAACTCTATCCGAAATATTATGAAAGCTTCTGTGTTTGTGTTTTCTGCATATTATCAATGGACTTTATTGTTTAGAATGCTTTTTATCAGGGAACATTTAATTTTGTGCTTGGAAACACTAATTGGTTCCACATGGAGACACCAGCTCTACACATTCTTATTTTCTGGGGAAGAAGCTAGAGGAACTGCAGCAAACACGCATGATATTTCTGTTTGTATAGACGACATTTTATGCACTTGACTAACGAAAAGACTTTGCTTTTCTCCAAAAGCATTTTTACTCTGATTTTCTCGGTCCATTGCATACGAATTCCACACTAGTTTCTCCGGATATGTCTGGATGAAACCGGAAATATCCGGTTTTGTTTTGGCTAACTCAATCCCAGATATTGCTACAGCCTCTGTGTTTGTGTTTTCCGCATATTATCAACGGACTTTTGTTTTGACTGTTTTTTATCGGGGAACATTTAATTTTGAGCTTAGATACACTAATTGGTTCCACATGGACACACCAGCTCTACATATTTTTATTTTCTAGGGAGAAAGCTACAGGAACTGGCAAACAAACATGATATTTCTGTTTGTATCGATGACATTTTATGCACTTGCCTAACGAAAAGACTTTGCTTTTCTCCAAAACCATTTTTACTGTGATTTTCTCGGTCCATTGCATACGAATTCTAAACGACTTTTTCCGAATATTACTGGATGAATCCAGAAATATCCGGTTGTGTTTTGGCTATCTCAATCCGAAATATTGTGAAAGATTATGTGCTTGTGTTTTCTGGATATTATCGATGGACTTTATTGTTTTGAATGTTTTTATCAGGGAGCATTTAATTTTGTACCAAAGAAACACTAATTGGTCCATCATGGGGGTACCAGATCTACACATTCCTATTTTCTAGGGAGAAATCTAGAGGAACTGCGGTAAACAACCATGATACTTTTGTTTGTATCGATGACTTTTTATGCACTTCCCCAACGAAAACACTTTGCTTTTCTCCAAAACCATGTTTACTGTAATTTTCTCGGTCCATGGCATACGAATTCCACACCCCTTTGTCCGGATATGACTGGATGAAACAAGAAATAACCTTTTTTTTTTTTTTGCTAACTCAATCCCAGATATTGCTACAGCCTCTGTGTTTGTGTTTTCCAGATATTATCAATGGACTTGATTGTTTTGAATGTTTTTATCGGGGAACATTTAAATTTGTGCTTGGAAACAATAATTGGTTCCACATGGAGCCACCAGCTCTACAGATTCGTATTTTCTAGGGAGAAAGCTAGAGGTACTGCGGCAAACAAACATGATATTTCTGTTTGTATCGATGACATTTTATGCACTTGTCTAATGAAAAGACTTTGCTTTTCTCCAATACCATTTTTACTGTGATTTTCTCGGTCCAAGGCATACGAATTCCACACCAGTTTGTCCAGATATGACTGGATGAAAGCAGAAATATCCGGTTGTTCTTTGGCTAACTCAATGCGAAATATTGTGTAAGTTTCTGTGTTTGTGTTTCTGGATATTATGGATGGACTTTATTGTTTTGAATGCTTTTATCAGGGAGCATTTAATTTTTTACCGAAGAAACACTAATTGGTTCATCATGGGGACAACAGCTCTACACATTCTTATTTTCTAGGGAGAAAGCTAGAGGAACTGCGGCAAACAAACATGACATTTCTGTTTGTATAGATGACATTTTATGCACTTGCCTAACGAAAAGATTTTGCTTTTCTCCAAAACCATTTTCACTGTGATTTTCTCGGTCCATTGCATACGAATTCCACACCAGCTTTTCCAGATATGACTGGATGAAACCCCGACTATCTGGTTGTGTTTTGGCTAACTCAATCCCAGATATTGCTACAGAATCAATGTTTGTGTTTTCCGGATATTATCAACGGAATTTATTGTTTTCAATGTTTTTTTATCAGGAAACATTTAATTTTGTGCTTGGAAACACTAGTTGATTCCACATGGAGACACCAGCTCTACACATTAATTTATTCTAGGGAGGAAGTTAGAGGAATTGTGGCAAACAAACATGATATTTCTGTTTGTATCGATGACATTTTATGCAATTGCCTAACGAAAACACTTTGCT
Source organism: Lepus europaeus (assembly GCF_033115175.1). Taxonomy (NCBI): domain Eukaryota; kingdom Metazoa; phylum Chordata; class Mammalia; order Lagomorpha; family Leporidae; genus Lepus; species Lepus europaeus. The sequence continues at coordinate 125,639 of NW_026909136.1, forward strand.
TTTTCTAAAACGATTTTTACTGTGATTTTCTAGGTCCATTGCATACAATTTCCACACCACTTTGTCCGGATATACCTGGATGAAACCAGAAATATACTGTTGTGTTTTGCCTAACTCAATTTGAAATATTATGAAAGCCTCTGCGTTCGTGTTTTCTGGATATTTTCGATGGAATTTATTGTTTTGAATGTTTTTTATCGGGGAACATTTAATTTTGAGCTTGGATACTGCAATTGGTTCCACATGGAGACACCAGCTCTACATATTTGTATTTTCTAGGGAAAAAGCTAGAGGAACTGCGGCAAACAAACATGATATTTCTGTTTGTATATATGACATTTTATGCACTTGCCTATCGAAAATACTTTGCTTTTCTCCAAAACCATTTTTACTGATTTTCTCGGTCCATTGCATACGATTTCCACACCACTTTGTCCGGATATGCCTGTATGAAACCAGAAATATACGGTTGTGTTTTGCCTCACTCAATCCGAAATATTGTGAAAGCCTCGCTGTTTGTGTTTTCTGGATATAATCGATGGACTTTATGGTTTTGAATGTTTTTATCAGGGAACATTTAATTTTGTACCGTTGAAACACTAATTGGTTCATCAGGGAGACATCTCCTGACACATTTCTATTTTCGGGGGAGAAAGCTAGAGGAACTGTGGCACACAAACATGATATTTCTGATTGGATAGATGACATTTTATGCACTTGCCTAATGAAAAGACTTTGCTTTTCTCCAAAATCATTTTTACTCTGATTTTCTCGGTCCATTGCAAACGAATTCCACACCAATTTGTCCGGATATGACTGGATGAAACCCGCAATATCCGGTTGTGTTTTGGCTAACTCAATCCCAGATATTGCTGCAGCCTCTGTGTTTGTGTTTTCTGGATATTATCAACGGACTTTATTGTTTTGAATGTTTCTTCATGGAGCATTTAATTTTGTGCTTAGAAACCCTAATTCGTTCCACATTGAGACACCAGCTCTACACATTTGTATTTTCTAGTGAGCAAGCTAGAGTAACTGTGGCTAACAAGCATGATATTTCTGTTTGTATAGATGATGTTTTATGCACTTGCCTAATGAAAAGACTTTGCTTTTCTCAAATACCATTTTTACTCTGATTTTCTGGGTCCATTGCATACAAATTCCACAGAAATTTGTCCGGATATGACCGGATGAAACCTGAAATATCCGGTTGTGTTTTGGCTAACTCTATCCGAAATATTATGAAAGCTTCTGTGTTTGTGTTTTCTGCATATTATCAATGGACTTTATTGTTTAGAATGCTTTTTATCAGGGAACATTTAATTTTGTGCTTGGAAACACTAATTGGTTCCACATGGAGACACCAGCTCTACACATTCTTATTTTCTGGGGAAGAAGCTAGAGGAACTGCAGCAAACACGCATGATATTTCTGTTTGTATAGACGACATTTTATGCACTTGACTAACGAAAAGACTTTGCTTTTCTCCAAAAGCATTTTTACTCTGATTTTCTCGGTCCATTGCATACGAATTCCACACTAGTTTCTCCGGATATGTCTGGATGAAACCGGAAATATCCGGTTTTGTTTTGGCTAACTCAATCCCAGATATTGCTACAGCCTCTGTGTTTGTGTTTTCCGCATATTATCAACGGACTTTTGTTTTGACTGTTTTTTATCGGGGAACATTTAATTTTGAGCTTAGATACACTAATTGGTTCCACATGGACACACCAGCTCTACATATTTTTATTTTCTAGGGAGAAAGCTACAGGAACTGGCAAACAAACATGATATTTCTGTTTGTATCGATGACATTTTATGCACTTGCCTAACGAAAAGACTTTGCTTTTCTCCAAAACCATTTTTACTGTGATTTTCTCGGTCCATTGCATACGAATTCTAAACGACTTTTTCCGAATATTACTGGATGAATCCAGAAATATCCGGTTGTGTTTTGGCTATCTCAATCCGAAATATTGTGAAAGATTATGTGCTTGTGTTTTCTGGATATTATCGATGGACTTTATTGTTTTGAATGTTTTTATCAGGGAGCATTTAATTTTGTACCAAAGAAACACTAATTGGTCCATCATGGGGGTACCAGATCTACACATTCCTATTTTCTAGGGAGAAATCTAGAGGAACTGCGGTAAACAACCATGATACTTTTGTTTGTATCGATGACTTTTTATGCACTTCCCCAACGAAAACACTTTGCTTTTCTCCAAAACCATGTTTACTGTAATTTTCTCGGTCCATGGCATACGAATTCCACACCCCTTTGTCCGGATATGACTGGATGAAACAAGAAATAACCTTTTTTTTTTTTTGCTAACTCAATCCCAGATATTGCTACAGCCTCTGTGTTTGTGTTTTCCAGATATTATCAATGGACTTGATTGTTTTGAATGTTTTTATCGGGGAACATTTAAATTTGTGCTTGGAAACAATAATTGGTTCCACATGGAGCCACCAGCTCTACAGATTCGTATTTTCTAGGGAGAAAGCTAGAGGTACTGCGGCAAACAAACATGATATTTCTGTTTGTATCGATGACATTTTATGCACTTGTCTAACGAAAAGACTTTGCTTTTCTCCAATACCATTTTTACTGTGATTTTCTCGGTCCAAGGCATACGAATTCCACACCAGTTTGTCCAGATATGACTGGATGAAAGCAGAAATATCCGGTTGTTCTTTGGCTAACTCAATGCGAAATATTGTGTAAGTTTCTGTGTTTGTGTTTCTGGATATTATGGATGGACTTTATTGTTTTGAATGCTTTTATCAGGGAGCATTTAATTTTTTACCGAAGAAACACTAATTGGTTCATCATGGGGACAACAGCTCTACACATTCTTATTTTCTAGGGAGAAAGCTAGAGGAACTGCGGCAAACAAACATGACATTTCTGTTTGTATAGATGACATTTTATGCACTTGCCTAACGAAAAGATTTTGCTTTTCTCCAAAACCATTTTCACTGTGATTTTCTCGGTCCATTGCATATGAATTCCACACCAGCTTTTCCAGATATGACTGGATGAAACCCCGACTATCTGGTTGTGTTTTGGCTAACTCAATCCCAGATATTGCTACAGAATCAATGTTTGTGTTTTCCGGATATTATCAACGGAATTTATTGTTTTCAATGTTTTTTATCAGGAAACATTTAATTTTGTGCTTGGAAACACTAGTTGATTCCACATGGAGACACCAGCTCTACACATTAATTTATTCTAGGGAGGAAGTTAGAGGAATTGTGGCAAACAAACATGATATTTCTGTTTGTATCGATGACATTTTATGCAATTGCCTAACGAAAACACTTTGCTTTTTCTAAAACGATTTTTACTGTGATTTTCTAGGTCCATTGCATACGATTTCCACACCACTTTGTCCGGATATACCTGGATGAAACCAGAAATATACTGTTGTGTTTTGCCTAACTCAATTTGAAATATTATGAAAGCCTCTGCGTTCGTGTTTTCTGGATATTTTCGATGGAATTTATTGTTTTGAATGTTTTTTATCGGGGAACATTTAATTTTGAGCTTGGATACTGCAATTGGTTCCACATGGAGACACCAGCTCTACATATTTGTATTTTCTAGGGAAAAAGCTAGAGGAACTGCGGCAAACAAACATGATATTTCTGTTTGTATATATGACATTTTATGCACTTGCCTATCGAAAATACTTTGCTTTTCTCCAAAACCATTTTTACTGATTTTCTCGGTCCATTGCATACGATTTCCACACCACTTTGTCCGGATATGCCTGTATGAAACCAGAAATATACGGTTGTGTTTTGCCTCACTCAATCCGAAATATTGTGAAAGCCTCGCTGTTTGTGTTTTCTGGATATAATCGATGGACTTTATGGTTTTGAATGTTTTTATCAGGGAACATTTAATTTTGTACCGTTGAAACACTAATTGGTTCATCAGGGAGACATCTCCTGACACATTTCTATTTTCGGGGGAGAAAGCTAGAGGAACTGTGGCACACAAACATGATATTTCTGATTGGATAGATGACATTTTATGCACTTGCCTAATGAAAAGACTTTGCTTTTCTCCAAAATCATTTTTACTCTGATTTTCTCGGTCCATTGCAAACGAATTCCACACCAATTTGTCCGGATATGACTGGATGAAACCCGCAATATCCGGTTGTGTTTTGGCTAACTCAATCCCAGATATTGCTGCAGCCTCTGTGTTTGTGTTTTCTGGATATTATCAACGGACTTTATTGTTTTGAATGTTTCTTCATGGAGCATTTAATTTTGTGCTTAGAAACCCTAATTCGTTCCACATTGAGACACCAGCTCTACACATTTGTATTTTCTAGTGAGCAAGCTAGAGTAACTGTGGCTAACAAGCATGATATTTCTGTTTGTATAGATGATGTTTTATGCACTTGCCTAATGAAAAGACTTTGCTTTTCTCAAATACCATTTTTACTCTGATTTTCTGGGTCCATTGCATACAAATTCCACAGAAATTTGTCCGGATATGACCGGATGAAACCTGAAATATCCGGTTGTGTTTTGGCTAACTCTATCCGAAATATTATGAAAGCTTCTGTGTTTGTGTTTTCTGCATATTATCAATGGACTTTATTGTTTAGAATGCTTTTTATCAGGGAACATTTAATTTTGTGCTTGGAAACACTAATTGGTTCCACATGGAGACACCAGCTCTACACATTCTTATTTTCTGGGGAAGAAGCTAGAGGAACTGCAGCAAACACGCATGATATTTCTGTTTGTATAGACGACATTTTATGCACTTGACTAACGAAAAGACTTTGCTTTTCTCCAAAAGCATTTTTACTCTGATTTTCTCGGTCCATTGCATACGAATTCCACACTAGTTTCTCCGGATATGTCTGGATGAAACCGGAAATATCCGGTTTTGTTTTGGCTAACTCAATCCCAGATATTGCTACAGCCTCTGTGTTTGTGTTTTCCGCATATTATCAACGGACTTTTGTTTTGACTGTTTTTTATCGGGGAACATTTAATTTTGAGCTTAGATACACTAATTGGTTCCACATGGACACACCAGCTCTACATATTTTTATTTTCTAGGGAGAAAGCTACAGGAACTGGCAAACAAACATGATATTTCTGTTTGTATCGATGACATTTTATGCACTTGCCTAACGAAAAGACTTTGCTTTTCTCCAAAACCATTTTTACTGTGATTTTCTCGGTCCATTGCATACGAATTCTAAACGACTTTTTCCGAATATTACTGGATGAATCCAGAAATATCCGGTTGTGTTTTGGCTATCTCAATCCGAAATATTGTGAAAGATTATGTGCTTGTGTTTTCTGGATATTATCGATGGACTTTATTGTTTTGAATGTTTTTATCAGGGAGCATTTAATTTTGTACCAAAGAAACACTAATTGGTCCATCATGGGGGTACCAGATCTACACATTCCTATTTTCTAGGGAGAAATCTAGAGGAACTGCGGTAAACAACCATGATACTTTTGTTTGTATCGATGACTTTTTATGCACTTCCCCAACGAAAACACTTTGCTTTTCTCCAAAACCATGTTTACTGTAATTTTCTCGGTCCATGGCATACGAATTCCACACCCCTTTGTCCGGATATGACTGGATGAAACAAGAAATAACCTTTTTTTTTTTTTTTTGCTAACTCAATCCCAGATATTGCTACAGCCTCTGTGTTTGTGTTTTCCAGATATTATCAATGGACTTGATTGTTTTGAATGTTTTTATCGGGGAACATTTAAATTTGTGCTTGGAAACAATAATTGGTTCCACATGGAGCCACCAGCTCTACAGATTCGTATTTTCTAGGGAGAAAGCTAGAGGTACTGCGGCAAACAAACATGATATTTCTGTTTGTATCGATGACATTTTATGCACTTGTCTAATGAAAAGACTTTGCTTTTCTCCAATACCATTTTTACTGTGATTTTCTCGGTCCAAGGCATACGAATTCCACACCAGTTTGTCCAGATATGACTGGATGAAAGCAGAAATATCCGGTTGTTCTTTGGCTAACTCAATGCGAAATATTGTGTAAGTTTCTGTGTTTGTGTTTCTGGATATTATGGATGGACTTTATTGTTTTGAATGCTTTTATCAGGGAGCATTTAATTTTTTACCGAAGAAACACTAATTGGTTCATCATGGGGACAACAGCTCTACACATTCTTATTTTCTAGGGAGAAAGCTAGAGGAACTGCGGCAAACAAACATGACATTTCTGTTTGTATAGATGACATTTTATGCACTTGCCTAACGAAAAGATTTTGCTTTTCTCCAAAACCATTTTCACTGTGATTTTCTCGGTCCATTGCATACGAATTCCACACCAGCTTTTCCAGATATGACTGGATGAAACCCCGACTATCTGGTTGTGTTTTGGCTAACTCAATCCCAGATATTGCTACAGAATCAATGTTTGTGTTTTCCGGATATTATCAACGGAATTTATTGTTTTCAATGTTTTTTTATCAGGAAACATTTAATTTTGTGCTTGGAAACACTAGTTGATTCCACATGGAGACACCAGCTCTACACATTAATTTATTCTAGGGAGGAAGTTAGAGGAATTGTGGCAAACAAACATGATATTTCTGTTTGTATCGATGACATTTTATGCAATTGCCTAACGAAAACACTTTGCTTTTTCTAAAACGATTTTTACTGTGATTTTCTAGGTCCATTGCATACGATTTCCACACCACTTTGTCCGGATATACCTGGATGAAACCAGAAATATACTGTTGTGTTTTGCCTAACTCAATTTGAAATATTATGAAAGCCTCTGCGTTCGTGTTTTCTGGATATTTTCGATGGAATTTATTGTTTTGAATGTTTTTTATCGGGGAACATTTAATTTTGAGCTTGGATACTGCAATTGGTTCCACATGGAGACACCAGCTCTACATATTTGTATTTTCTAGGGAAAAAGCTAGAGGAACTGCGGCAAACAAACATGATATTTCTGTTTGTATATATGACATTTTATGCACTTGCCTATCGAAAATACTTTGCTTTTCTCCAAAACCATTTTTACTGATTTTCTCGGCCCATTGCATACGATTTCCACACCACTTTGTCCGGATATGCCTGTATGAAACCAGAAATATACGGTTGTGTTTTGCCTCACTCAATCCGAAATATTGTGAAAGCCTCGCTGTTTGTGTTTTCTGGATATAATCGATGGACTTTATGGTTTTGAATGTTTTTATCAGGGAACATTTAATTTTGTACCGTTGAAACACTAATTGGTTCATCAGGGAGACATCTCCTGACACATTTCTATTTTCGGGGGAGAAAGCTAGAGGAACTGTGGCACACAAACATGATATTTCTGATTGGATAGATGACATTTTATGCACTTGCCTAATGAAAAGACTTTGCTTTTCTCCAAAATCATTTTTACTCTGATTTTCTCGGTCCATTGCAAACGAATTCCACACCAATTTGTCCGGATATGACTGGATGAAACCCGCAATATCCGGTTGTGTTTTGGCTAACTCAATCCCAGATATTGCTGCAGCCTCTGTGTTTGTGTTTTCTGGATATTATCAACGGACTTTATTGTTTTGAATGTTTCTTCATGGAGCATTTAATTTTGTGCTTAGAAACCCTAATTCGTTCCACATTGAGACACCAGCTCTACACATTTGTATTTTCTAGTGAGCAAGCTAGAGTAACTGTGGCTAACAAGCATGATATTTCTGTTTGTATAGATGATGTTTTATGCACTTGCCTAATGAAAAGACTTTGCTTTTCTCAAATACCATTTTTACTCTGATTTTCTGGGTCCATTGCATACAAATTCCACAGAAATTTGTCCGGATATGACCGGATGAAACCTGAAATATCCGGTTGTGTTTTGGCTAACTCTATCCGAAATATTATGAAAGCTTCTGTGTTTGTGTTTTCTGCATATTATCAATGGACTTTATTGTTTAGAATGCTTTTTATCAGGGAACATTTAATTTTGTGCTTGGAAACACTAATTGGTTCCACATGGAGACACCAGCTCTACACATTCTTATTTTCTGGGGAAGAAGCTAGAGGAACTGCAGCAAACACGCATGATATTTCTGTTTGTATAGACGACATTTTATGCACTTGACTAACGAAAAGACTTTGCTTTTCTCCAAAAGCATTTTTACTCTGATTTTCTCGGTCCATTGCATACGAATTCCATACTAGTTTCTGCGGATATGTCTGGATGAAACCGGAAATATCCGGTTTTGTTTTGGCTAACTCAATCCCAGATATTGCTACAGCCTCTGTGTTTGTGTTTTCCGCATATTATCAACGGACTTTTGTTTTGACTGTTTTTTATCGGGGAACATTTAATTTTGAGCTTAGATACACTAATTGGTTCCACATGGACACACCAGCTCTACATATTTTTATTTTCTAGGGAGAAAGCTAGAGGAACTGTGGCAAACAAACATGATATTTCTGTTTGTATCAATGACATTTTATGCACTTGCCTAACGAAAAGACTTTGCTTTTCTCCAAAACCATTTTTACTGTGATTTTCTCGGTCCATTGCATACGAATTCTAAACGACTTTTTCCGAATATTACTGGATGAATCCAGAAATATCCGGTTGTGTTTTGGCTATCTCAATCCGAAATATTGTGAAAGATTACGTGCTTGTGTTTTCTGGATATTATCGATGGACTTTATTGCTTTGAATGTTTTTATCAGGGAACATTTAATTTTGTACCAAAGAAACACTAATTGGTTCATCATGGGGGTACCAGATCTACACATTCCTATTTTCTAGGGAGAAATCTAGATGAACTGCGGTAAACAACCATGATACTTTTGTTTGTATCGATGACTTTTTATGCACTTCCCCAACGAAAACACTTTGCTTTTCTCCAAAACCATGTTTACTGTAATTTTCTCGGTCCATGGCATACGAATTCCACACCCCTTTGTCCGGATATGACTGGATGAAACAAGAAATAACCTTTTTTTTTTTGCTAACTCAATCCCAGATATTGCTACAGCCTCTGTGTTTGTGTTTTCCAGATATTATCAATGGACTTGATTGTTTTGAATGTTTTTATCGGGGAACATTTAAATTTGTGCTTGGAAACAATAATTGGTTCCACATGGAGCCACCAGCTCTACAGATTCGTATTTTCTAGGGAGAAAGCTAGAGGTACTGCGGCAAACAAACATGATATTTCTGTTTGTATCGATGACATTTTATGCACTTGTCTAACGAAAAGACTTTGCTTTTCTCCAATACCATTTTTACTGTGATTTTCTCGGTCCAAGGCATACGAATTCCACACCAGTTTGTCCAGATATGACTGGATGAAAGCAGAAATATCCGGTTGTTCTTTGGCTAACTCAATGCGAAATATTGTGTAAGTTTCTGTGTTTGTGTTTCTGGATATTATGGATGGACTTTATTGTTTTGAATGCTTTTATCAGGGAGCATTTAATTTTTTACCGAAGAAACACTAATTGGTTCATCATGGGGACAACAGCTCTACACATTCTTATTTTCTAGGGAGAAAGCTAGAGGAACTGCGGCAAACAAACATGACATTTCTGTTTGTATAGATGACATTTTATGCACTTGCCTAACGAAAAGATTTTGCTTTTCTCCAAAACCATTTTCACTGTGATTTTCTCGGTCCATTGCATACGAATTCCACACCAGCTTTTCCAGATATGACTGGATGAAACCCCGACTATCTGGTTGTGTTTTGGCTAACTCAATCCCAGATATTGCTACAGAATCAATGTTTGTGTTTTCCGGATATTATCAACGGAATTTATTGTTTTCAATGTTTTTTATCAGGAAACATTTAATTTTGTGCTTGGAAACACTAGTTGATTCCACATGGAGACACCAGCTCTACACATTAATTTATTCTAGGGAGGAAGTTAGAGGAATTGTGGCAAACAAACATGATATTTCTGTTTCTATCGATGACATTTTATGCAATTGCCTAACGAAAACACTTTGCTTTTTCTAAAACGATTTTTACTGTGATTTTCTAGGTCCATTGCATACGATTTCCACACCACTTTGTCCGGATATACCTGGATGAAACCAGAAATATACTGTTGTGTTTTGCCTAACTCAATTTGAAATATTATGAAAGCCTCTGCGTTCGTGTTTTCTGGATATTTTCGATGGAATTTATTGTTTTGAATGTTTTTTATCGGGGAACATTTAATTTTGAGCTTGGATACTGCAATTGGTTCCACATGGAGACACCAGCTCTACATATTTGTATTTTCTAGGGAAAAAGCTAGAGGAACTGCGGCAAACAAACATGATATTTCTGTTTGTATATATGACATTTTATGCACTTGCCTATCGAAAATACTTTGCTTTTCTCCAAAACCATTTTTACTGATTTTCTCGGTCCATTGCATACGATTTCCACACCACTTTGTCCGGATATGCCTGTATGAAACCAGAAATATACGGTTGTGTTTCGCCTCACTCAATCCGAAATATTGTGAAAGCCTCGCTGTTTGTGTTTTCTGGATATAATCGATGGACTTTATGGTTTTGAATGTTTTTATCAGGGAACATTTAATTTTGTACCGTTGAAACACTAATTGGTTCATCAGGGAGACATCTCCTGACACATTTCTATTTTCGGGGGAGAAAGCTAGAGGAACTGTGGCACACAAACATGATATTTCTGATTGGATAGATGACATTTTATGCACTTGCCTAATGAAAAGACTTTGCTTTTCTCCAAAATCATTTTTACTCTGATTTTCTCGGTCCATTGCAAACGAATTCCACACCAATTTGTCCGGATATGACTGGATGAAACCCGCAATATCCGGTTGTGTTTTGGCTAACTCAATCCCAGATATTGCTGCAGCCTCTGTGTTTGTGTTTTCTGGATATTATCAACGGACTTTATTGTTTTGAATGTTTCTTCATGGAGCATTTAATTTTGTGCTTAGAAACCCTAATTCGTTCCACATTGAGACACCAGCTCTACACATTTGTATTTTCTAGTGAGCAAGCTAGAGTAACTGTGGCTAACAAGCATGATATTTCTGTTTGTATAGATGATGTTTTATGCACTTGCCTAATGAAAAGACTTTGCTTTTCTCAAATACCATTTTTACTCTGATTTTCTGGGTCCATTGCATACAAATTCCACAGAAATTTGTCCGGATATGACCGGATGAAACCTGAAATATCCGGTTGTGTTTTGGCTAACTCTATCCGAAATATTATGAAAGCTTCTGTGTTTGTGTTTTCTGCATATTATCAATGGACTTTATTGTTTAGAATGCTTTTTATCAGGGAACATTTAATTTTGTGCTTGGAAACACTAATTGGTTCCACATGGAGACACCAGCTCTACACATTCTTATTTTCTGGGGAAGAAGCTAGAGGAACTGCAGCAAACACGCATGATATTTCTGTTTGTATAGACGACATTTTATGCACTTGACTAACGAAAAGACTTTGCTTTTCTCCAAAAGCATTTTTACTCTGATTTTCTCGGTCCATTGCATACGAATTCCATACTAGTTTCTGCGGATATGTCTGGATGAAACCGGAAATATCCGGTTTTGTTTTGGCTAACTCAATCCCAGATATTGCTACAGCCTCTGTGTTTGTGTTTTCCGCATATTATCAACGGACTTTTGTTTTGACTGTTTTTTATCGGGGAACATTTAATTTTGAGCTTAGATACACTAATTGGTTCCACATGGACACACCAGCTCTACATATTTTTATTTTCTAGGGAGAAAGCTAGAGGAACTGTGGCAAACAAACATGATATTTCTGTTTGTATCAATGACATTTTATGCACTTGCCTAACGAAAAGACTTTGCTTTTCTCCAAAACCATTTTTACTGTGATTTTCTCGGTCCATTGCATACGAATTCTAAACGACTTTTTCCGAATATTACTGGATGAATCCAGAAATATCCGGTTGTGTTTTGGCTATCTCAATCCGAAATATTGTGAAAGATTACGTGCTTGTGTTTTCTGGATATTATCGATGGACTTTATTGCTTTGAATGTTTTTATCAGGGAACATTTAATTTTGTACCAAAGAAACACTAATTGGTTCATCATGGGGGTACCAGATCTACACATTCCTATTTTCTAGGGAGAAATCTAGATGAACTGCGGTAAACAACCATGATACTTTTGTTTGTATCGATGACTTTTTATGCACTTCCCCAACGAAAACACTTTGCTTTTCTCCAAAACCATGTTTACTGTAATTTTCTCGGTCCATGGCATACGAATTCCACACCCCTTTGTCCGGATATGACTGGATGAAACAAGAAATAACCTTTTTTTTTTTGCTAACTCAATCCCAGATATTGCTACAGCCTCTGTGTTTGTGTTTTCCAGATATTATCAATGGACTTGATTGTTTTGAATGTTTTTATCGGGGAACATTTAAATTTGTGCTTGGAAACAATAATTGGTTCCACATGGAGCCACCAGCTCTACAGATTCGTATTTTCTAGGGAGAAAGCTAGAGGTACTGCGGCAAACAAACATGACATTTCTGTTTGTATCGATGACATTTTATGCACTTGTCTAACGAAAAGACTTTGCTTTTCTCCAATACCATTTTTACTGTGATTTTCTCGGTCCAAGGCATACGAATTCCACACCATTTTGTCCAGATATGACTGGATGAAAGCAGAAATATCCGGTTGTTCTTTGGCTAACTCAATGCGAAATATTGTGTAAGTTTCTGTGTTTGTGTTTCTGGATATTATGGATGGACTTTATTGTTTTGAATGCTTTTATCAGGGAGCATTTAATTTTTTACCGAAGAAACACTAATTGGTTCATCATGGGGACAACAGCTCTACACATTCTTATTTTCTAGGGAGAAAGCTAGAGGAACTGCGGCAAACAAACATGACATTTCTGTTTGTATAGATGACATTTTATGCACTTGCCTAACGAAAAGATTTTGCTTTTCTCCAAAACCATTTTCACTGTGATTTTCTCGGTCCATTGCATACGAATTCCACACCAGCTTTTCCAGATATGACTGGATGAAACCCCGACTATCTGGTTGTGTTTTGGCTAACTCAATCCCAGATATTGCTACAGAATCAATGTTTGTGTTTTCCGGATATTATCAACGGAATTTATTGTTTTCAATGTTTTTTATCAGGAAACACTTAATTTTGTGCTTGGAAACACTAGTTGATTCCACATGGAGACACCAGCTCTACACATTAATTTATTCTAGGGAGGAAGTTAGAGGAATTGTGGCAAACAAACATGATATTTCTGTTTGTATCGATGACATTTTATGCAATTGCCTAACGAAAACACTTTGCTTTTTCTAAAACGATTTTTACTGTGATTTTCTAGGTCCATTGCATACGATTTCCACACCACTTTGTCCGGATATACCTGGATGAAACCAGAAATATACTGTTGTGTTTTGCCTAACTCAATTTGAAATATTATGAAAGCCTCTGCGTTCGTGTTTTCTGGATATTTTCGATGGAATTTATTGTTTTGAATGTTTTTTATCGGGGAACATTTAATTTTGAGCTTGGATACTGCAATTGGTTCCACATGGAGACACCAGCTCTACATATTTGTATTTTCTAGGGAAAAAGCTAGAGGAACTGCGGCAAACAAACATGATATTTCTGTTTGTATATATGGCATTTTATGCACTTGCCTATCGAAAATACTTTGCTTTTCTCCAAAACCATTTTTACTGATTTTCTCGGTCCATTGCATACGATTTCCACACCACTTTGTCCGGATATGCCTGTATGAAACCAGAAATATACGGTTGTGTTTTGCCTCACTCAATCCGAAATATTGTGAAAGCCTCGCTGTTTGTGTTTTCTGGATATAATCGATGGACTTTATGGTTTTGAATGTTTTTATCAGGGAACATTTAATTTTGTACCGTTGAAACACTAATTGGTTCATCAGGGAGACATCTCCTGACACATTTCTATTTTCGGGGGAGAAAGCTAGAGGAACTGTGGCACACAAACATGATATTTCGGATTGGATAGATGACATTTTATGCACTTGCCTAATGAAAAGACTTTGCTTTTCTCCAAAATCATTTTTACTCTGATTTTCTCGGTCCATTGCAAACGAATTCCACACCAATTTGTCCGGATATGACTGGATGAAACCCGCAATATCCGGTTGTGTTTTGGCTAACTCAATCCCAGATATTGCTGCAGCCTCTGTGTTTGTGTTTTCTGGATATTATCAACGGACTTTATTGTTTTGAATGTTTCTTCATGGAGCATTTAATTTTGTGCTTAGAAACCCTAATTCATTCCACATTGAGACACCAGCTCTACACATTTGTATTTTCTAGTGAGCAAGCTAGAGTAACTGTGGCTAACAAGCATGATATTTCTGTTTGTATAGATGATGTTTTATGCACTTGCCTAATGAAAAGACTTTGCTTTTCTCAAATACCATTTTTACTCTGATTTTCTGGGTCCATTGCATACAAATTCCACAGAAATTTGTCCGGATATGACCGGATGAAACCTGAAATATCCGGTTGTGTTTTGGCTAACTCTATCCGAAATATTATGAAAGCTTCTGTGTTTGTGTTTTCTGCATATTATCAATGGACTTTATTGTTTAGAATGCTTTTTATCAGGGAACATTTAATTTTGTGCTTGGAAACACTAATTGGTTCCACATGGAGACACCAGCTCTACACATTCTTATTTTCTGGGGAAGAAGCTAGAGGAACTGCAGCAAACACGCATGATATTTCTGTTTGTATAGACGACATTTTATGCACTTGACTAACGAAAAGACTTTGCTTTTCTCCAAAAGCATTTTTACTCTGATTTTCTCGGTCCATTGCATACGAATTCCATACTAGTTTCTGCGGATATGTCTGGATGAAACCGGAAATATCCGGTTTTGTTTTGGCTAACTCAATCCCAGATATTGCTACAGCCTCTGTGTTTGTGTTTTCCGCATATTATCAACGGACTTTTGTTTTGACTGTTTTTTATCGGGGAACATTTAATTTTGAGCTTAGATACACTAATTGGTTCCACATGGACACACCAGCTCTACATATTTTTATTTTCTAGGGAGAAAGCTAGAGGAACTGTGGCAAACAAACATGATATTTCTGTTTGTATCAATGACATTTTATGCACTTGCCTAACGAAAAGACTTTGCTTTTCTCCAAAACCATTTTTACTGTGATTTTCTCGGTCCATTGCATACGAATTCTAAACGACTTTTTCCGAATATTACTGGATGAATCCAGAAATATCCGGTTGTGTTTTGGCTATCTCAATCCGAAATATTGTGAAAGATTACGTGCTTGTGTTTTCTGGATATTATCGATGGACTTTATTGTTTTGAATGTTTTTATCAGGGAACATTTAATTTTGTACCAAAGAAACACTAATTGGTTCATCATGGGGGTACCAGATCTACACATTCCTATTTTCTAGGGAGAAATCTAGATGAACTGCAGTAAACAACCATGATACTTTTGTTTGTATCGATGACTTTTTATGCACTTCCCCAACGAAAACACTTTGCTTTTCTCCAAAACCATGTTTACTGTAATTTTCTCGGTCCATGGCATACGAATTCCACACCCCTTTGTCCGGATATGACTGGATGAAACAAGAAATAACCTTTTTTTTTTTTTTGCTAACTCAATCCCAGATATTGCTACAGCCTCTGTGTTTGTGTTTTCCAGATATTATCAATGGACTTGATTGTTTTGAATGTTTTTATCGGGGAACATTTAAATTTGTGCTTGGAAACAATAATTGGTTCCACATGGAGCCACCAGCTCTACAGATTCGTATTTTCTAGGGAGAAAGCTAGAGGTACTGCGGCAAACAAACATGATATTTCTGTTTGTATCGATGACATTTTATGCACTTGTCTAACGAAAAGACTTTGCTTTTCTCCAATACCATTTTTACTGTGATTTTCTCGGTCCAAGGCATACGAATTCCACACCAGTTTGTCCAGATATGACTGGATGAAAGCAGAAATATCCGGTTGTTCTTTGGCTAACTCAATGCGAAATATTGTGTAAGTTTCTGTGTTTGTGTTTCTGGATATTATGGATGGACTTTATTGTTTTGAATGCTTTTATCAGGGAGCATTTAATTTTTTACCGAAGAAACACTAATTGGTTCATCATGGGGACAACAGCTCTACACATTCTTATTTTCTAGGGAGAAAGCTAGAGGAACTGCGGCAAACAAACATGACATTTCTGTTTGTATAGATGACATTTTATGCACTTGCCTAACGAAAAGATTTTGCTTTTCTCCAAAACCATTTTCACTGTGATTTTCTCGGTCCATTGCATACGAATTCCACACCAGCTTTTCCAGATATGACTGGATGAAACCCCGACTATCTGGTTGTGTTTTGGCTAACTCAATCCCAGATATTGCTACAGAATCAATGTTTGTGTTTTCCGGATATTATCAACGGAATTTATTGTTTTCAATGTTTTTTATCAGGAAACACTTAATTTTGTGCTTGGAAACACTAGTTGATTCCACATGGAGACACCAGCTCTACACATTAATTTATTCTAGGGAGGAAGTTAGAGGAATTGTGGCAAACAAACATGATATTTCTGTTTGTATCGATGACATTTTATGCAATTGCCTAACGAAAACACTTTGCTTTTTCTAAAACGATTTTTACTGTGATTTTCTAGGTCCATTGCATACGATTTCCACACCACTTTGTCCGGATATACCTGGATGAAACCAGAAATATACTGTTGTGTTTTGCCTAACTCAATTTGAAATATTATGAAAGCCTCTGCGTTCGTGTTTTCTGGATATTTTCGATGGAATTTATTGTTTTGAATGTTTTTTATCGGGGAACATTTAATTTTGAGCTTGGATACTGCAATTGGTTCCACATGGAGACACCAGCTCTACATATTTGTATTTTCTAGGGAAAAAGCTAGAGGAACTGCGGCAAACAAACATGATATTTCTGTTTGTATATATGGCATTTTATGCACTTGCCTATCGAAAATACTTTGCTTTTCTCCAAAACCATTTTTACTGATTTTCTCGGTCCATTGCATACGATTTCCACACCACTTTGTCCGGATATGCCTGTATGAAACCAGAAATATACGGTTGTGTTTTGCCTCACTCAATCCGAAATATTGTGAAAGCCTCGCTGTTTGTGTTTTCTGGATATAATCGATGGACTTTATGGTTTTGAATGTTTTTATCAGGGAACATTTAATTTTGTACCGTTGAAACACTAATTGGTTCATCAGGGAGACATCTCCTGACACATTTCTATTTTCGGGGGAGAAAGCTAGAGGAACTGTGGCACACAAACATGATATTTCTGATTGGATAGATGACATTTTATGCACTTGCCTAATGAAAAGACTTTGCTTTTCTCCAAAATCATTTTTACTCTGATTTTCTCGGTCCATTGCAAACGAATTCCACACCAATTTGTCCGGATATGACTGGATGAAACCCGCAATATCCGGTTGTGTTTTGGCTAACTCAATCCCAGATATTGCTGCAGCCTCTGTGTTTGTGTTTTCTGGATATTATCAACGGACTTTATTGTTTTGAATGTTTCTTCATGGAGCATTTAATTTTGTGCTTAGAAACCCTAATTCGTTCCACATTGAGACACCAG
This sequence comes from Lepus europaeus, assembly GCF_033115175.1. Classification (NCBI taxonomy): domain Eukaryota; kingdom Metazoa; phylum Chordata; class Mammalia; order Lagomorpha; family Leporidae; genus Lepus; species Lepus europaeus. Next base: position 143,326 of record NW_026909136.1, read on the forward strand.
CTCTACACATTTGTATTTTCTAGTGAGCAAGCTAGAGTAACTGTGGCTAACAAGCATGATATTTCTGTTTGTATAGATGATGTTTTATGCACTTGCCTAATGAAAAGACTTTGCTTTTCTCAAATACCATTTTTACTCTGATTTTCTGGGTCCATTGCATACAAATTCCACAGAAATTTGTCCGGATATGACCGGATGAAACCTGAAATATCCGGTTGTGTTTTGGCTAACTCTATCCGAAATATTATGAAAGCTTCTGTGTTTGTGTTTTCTGCATATTATCAATGGACTTTATTGTTTAGAATGCTTTTTATCAGGGAACATTTAATTTTGTGCTTGGAAACACTAATTGGTTCCACATGGAGACACCAGCTCTACACATTCTTATTTTCTGGGGAAGAAGCTAGAGGAACTACAGCAAACACGCATGATATTTCTGTTTGTATAGACGACATTTTATGCACTTGACTAACGAAAAGACTTTGCTTTTCTCCAAAAGCATTTTTACTCTGATTTTCTCGGTCCATTGCATACGAATTCCACACTAGTTTCTGCGGATATGTCTGGATGAAACCGGAAATATCCGGTTTTGTTTTGGCTAACTCAATCCCAGATATTGCTACAGCCTCTGTGTTTGTGTTTTCCGCATATTATCAACGGACTTTTGTTTTGACTGTTTTTTATCGGGGAACATTTAATTTTGAGCTTAGATACACTAATTGGTTCCACATGGACACACCAGCTCTACATATTTTTATTTTCTAGGGAGAAAGCTAGAGGAACTGTGGCAAACAAACATGATATTTCTGTTTGTATCGATGACATTTTATGCACTTGCCTAACGAAAAGACTTTGCTTTTCTCCAAAACCATTTTTACTGTGATTTTCTCGGTCCATTGCATACGAATTCTAAACGACTTTTTCCGAATATTACTGGATGAATCCAGAAATATCCGGTTGTGTTTTGGCTATCTCAATCCGAAATATTGTGAAAGATTACGTGCTTGTGTTTTCTGGATATTATCGATGGACTTTATTGCTTTGAATGTTTTTATCAGGGAACATTTAATTTTGTACCAAAGAAACACTAATTGGTTCATCATGGGGGTACCAGATCTACACATTCCTATTTTCTAGGGAGAAATCTAGATGAACTGCGGTAAACAACCATGATACTTTTGTTTGTATCGATGACTTTTTATGCACTTCCCCAACGAAAACACTTTGCTTTTCTCCAAAACCATGTTTACTGTAATTTTCTCGGTCCATGGCATACGAATTCCACACCCCTTTGTCCGGATATGACTGGATGAAACAAGAAATAACCTTTTTTTTTTGCTAACTCAATCCCAGATATTGCTACAGCCTCTGTGTTTGTGTTTTCCAGATATTATCAATGGACTTGATTGTTTTGAATGTTTTTATTGGGGAACATTTAAATTTGTGCTTGGAAACAATAATTGGTTCCACATGGAGCCACCAGCTCTACAGATTCGTATTTTCTAGGGAGAAAGCTAGAGGTACTGCGGCAAACAAACATGATATTTCTGTTTGTATCGATGACATTTTATGCACTTGTCTAACGAAAAGACTTTGCTTTTCTCCAATACCATTTTTACTGTGATTTTCTCGGTCCAAGGCATACGAATTCCACACCAGTTTGTCCAGATATGACTGGATGAAAGCAGAAATATCCGGTTGTTCTTTGGCTAACTCAATGCGAAATATTGTGTAAGTTTCTGTGTTTGTGTTTCTGGATATTATGGATGGACTTTATTGTTTTGAATGCTTTTATCAGGGAGCATTTAATTTTTTACCGAAGAAACACTAATTGGTTCATCATGGGGACAACAGCTCTACACATTCTTATTTTCTAGGGAGAAAGCTAGAGGAACTGCGGCAAACAAACATGACATTTCTGTTTGTATAGATGACATTTTATGCACTTGCCTAACGAAAAGATTTTGCTTTTCTCCAAAACCATTTTCACTGTGATTTTCTCGGTCCATTGCATACGAATTCCACACCAGCTTTTCCAGATATGACTGGATGAAACCCCGACTATCTGGTTGTGTTTTGGCTAACTCAATCCCAGATATTGCTACAGAATCAATGTTTGTGTTTTCCGCATATTATCAACGGAATTTATTGTTTTCAATGTTTTTTATCAGGAAACACTTAATTTTGTGCTTGGAAACACTAGTTGATTCCACATGGAGACACCAGCTCTACACATTAATTTATTCTAGGGAGGAAGTTAGAGGAATTGTGGCAAACAAACATGATATTTCTGTTTGTATCGATGACATTTTATGCAATTGCCTAACGAAAACACTTTGCTTTTTCTAAAACAATTTTTACTGTGATTTTCTAGGTCCATTGCATACGATTTCCACACCACTTTGTCCGGATATACCTGGATGAAACCAGAAATATACTGTTGTGTTTTGCCTAACTCAATTTGAAATATTATGAAAGCCTCTGCGTTCGTGTTTTCTGGATATTTTCGATGGAATTTATTGTTTTGAATGTTTTTTATCGGGGAACATTTAATTTTGAGCTTGGATACTGCAATTGGTTCCACATGGAGACACCAGCTCTACATATTTGTATTTTCTAGGGAAAAAGCTAGAGGAACTGCGGCAAACAAACATGATATTTCTGTTTGTATATATGGCATTTTATGCACTTGCCTATCGAAAATACTTTGCTTTTCTCCAAAACCATTTTTACTGATTTTCTCGGTCCATTGCATACGATTTCCACACCACTTTGTCCGGATATGCCTGTATGAAACCAGAAATATACGGTTGTGTTTTGCCTCACTCAATCCGAAATATTGTGAAAGCCTCGCTGTTTGTGTTTTCTGGATATAATCGATGGACTTTATGGTTTTGAATGTTTTTATCAGGGAACATTTAATTTTGTACCGTTGAAACACTAATTGGTTCATCAGGGAGACATCTCCTGACACATTTCTATTTTCGGGGGAGAAAGCTAGAGGAACTGTGGCACACAAACATGATATTTCTGATTGGATAGATGACATTTTATGCACTTGCCTAATGAAAAGACTTTGCTTTTCTCCAAAATCATTTTTACTCTGATTTTCTCGGTCCATTGCAAACGAATTCCACACCAATTTGTCCGGATATGACTGGATGAAACCCGCAATATCCGGTTGTGTTTTGGCTAACTCAATCCCAGATATTGCTGCAGCCTCTGTGTTTGTGTTTTCTGGATATTATCAACGGACTTTATTGTTTTGAATGTTTCTTCATGGAGCATTTAATTTTGTGCTTAGAAACCCTAATTCGTTCCACATTGAGACACCAGCTCTACACATTTGTATTTTCTAGTGAGCAAGCTAGAGTAACTGTGGCTAACAAGCATGATATTTCTGTTTGTATAGATGATGTTTTATGCACTTGCCTAATGAAAAGACTTTGCTTTTCTCAAATACCATTTTTACTCTGATTTTCTGGGTCCATTGCATACAAATTCCACAGAAATTTGTCCGGATATGACCGGATGAAACCTGAAATATCCGGTTGTGTTTTGGCTAACTCTATCCGAAATATTATGAAAGCTTCTGTGTTTGTGTTTTCTGCATATTATCAATGGACTTTATTGTTTAGAATGCTTTTTATCAGGGAACATTTAATTTTGTGCTTGGAAACACTAATTGGTTCCACATGGAGACACCAGCTCTACACATTCTTATTTTCTGGGGAAGAAGCTAGAGGAACTGCAGCAAACACGCATGATATTTCTGTTTGTATAGACGACATTTTATGCACTTGACTAACGAAAAGACTTTGCTTTTCTCCAAAAGCATTTTTACTCTGATTTTCTCGGTCCATTGCATACGAATTCCACACTAGTTTCTCCGGATATGTCTGGATGAAACCGGAAATATCCGGTTTTGTTTTGGCTAACTCAATCCCAGATATTGCTATAGCCTCTGTGTTTGTGTTTTCCGCATATTATCAACGGACTTTTGTTTTGACTGTTTTTTATCGGGGAACATTTAATTTTGAGCTTAGATACACTAATTGGTTCCACATGGACACACCAGCTCTACATATTTTTATTTTCTAGGGAGAAAGCTAGAGGAACTGTGGCAAACAAACATGATATTTCTGTTTGTATCGATGACATTTTATGCACTTGCCTAACGAAAAGACTTTGCTTTTCTCCAAAACCATTTTTACTGTGATTTTCTCGGTCCATTGCATACGAATTCTAAACGACTTTTTCCGAATATTACTGGATGAATCCAGAAATATCCGGTTGTGTTTTGGCTATCTCAATCCGAAATATTGTGAAAGATTACGTGCTTGTGTTTTCTGGATATTATCGATGGACTTTATTGCTTTGAATGTTTTTATCAGGGAACATTTAATTTTGTACCAAAGAAACACTAATTGGTTCATCATGGGGGTACCAGATCTACACATTCCTATTTTCTAGGGAGAAATCTAGATGAACTGCGGTAAACAACCATGATACTTTTGTTTGTATCGATGACTTTTTATGCACTTCCCCAACGAAAACACTTTGCTTTTCTCCAAAACCATGTTTACTGTAATTTTCTCGGTCCATGGCATACGAATTCCACACCCCTTTGTCCGGATATGACTGGATGAAACAAGAAATAACCTTTTTTTTTTGCTAACTCAATCCCAGATATTGCTACAGCCTCTGTGTTTGTGTTTTCCAGATATTATCAATGGACTTGATTGTTTTGAATGTTTTTATCGGGGAACATTTAAATTTGTGCTTGGAAACAATAATTGGTTCCACATGGAGCCACCAGCTCTACAGATTCATATTTTCTAGGGAGAAAGCTAGAGGTACTGCGGCAAACAAACATGATATTTCTGTTTGTATCGATGACATTTTATGCACTTGTCTAACGAAAAGACTTTGCTTTTCTCCAATACCATTTTTACTGTGATTTTCTCGGTCCAAGGCATACGAATTCCACACCAGTTTGTCCAGATATGACTGGATGAAAGCAGAAATATCCGGTTGTTCTTTGGCTAACTCAATGCGAAATATTGTGTAAGTTTCTGTGTTTGTGTTTCTGGATATTATGGATGGACTTTATTGTTTTGAATGCTTTTATCAGGGAGCATTTAATTTTTTACCGAAGAAACACTAATTGGTTCATCATGGGGACAACAGCTCTACACATTCTTATTTTCTAGGGAGAAAGCTAGAGGAACTGCGGCAAACAAACATGACATTTCTGTTTGTATAGATGACATTTTATGCACTTGCCTAACGAAAAGATTTTGCTTTTCTCCAAAACCATTTTCACTGTGATTTTCTCGGTCCATTGCATACGAATTCCACACCAGCTTTTCCAGATATGACTGGATGAAACCCCGACTATCTGGTTGTGTTTTGGCTAACTCAATCCCAGATATTGCTACAGAATCAATGTTTGTGTTTTCCGGATATTATCAACGGAATTTATTGTTTTCAATGTTTTTTATCAGGAAACACTTAATTTTGTGCTTGGAAACACTAGTTGATTCCACATGGAGACACCAGCTCTACACATTAATTTATTCTAGGGAGGAAGTTAGAGGAATTGTGGCAAACAAACATGATATTTCTGTTTGTATCGATGACATTTTATGCAATTGCCTAACGAAAACACTTTGCTTTTTCTAAAACGATTTTTACTGTGATTTTCTAGGTCCATTGCATACGATTTCCACACCACTTTGTCCGGATATACCTGGATGAAACCAGAAATATACTGTTGTGTTTTGCCTAACTCAATTTGAAATATTATGAAAGCCTCTGCGTTCGTGTTTTCTGGATATTTTCGATGGAATTTATTGTTTTGAATGTTTTTTATCGGGGAACATTTAATTTTGAGCTTGGATACTGCAATTGGTTCCACATGGAGACACCAGCTCTACATATTTGTATTTTCTAGGGAAAAAGCTAGAGGAACTGCGGCAAACAAACATGATATTTCTGTTTGTATATATGGCATTTTATGCACTTGCCTATCGAAAATACTTTGCTTTTCTCCAAAACCATTTTTACTGATTTTCTCGGTCCATTGCATACGATTTCCACACCACTTTGTCCGGATATGCCTGTATGAAACCAGAAATATACGGTTGTGTTTTGCCTCACTCAATCCGAAATATTGTGAAAGCCTCGCTGTTTGTGTTTTCTGGATATAATCGATGGACTTTATGGTTTTGAATGTTTTTATCAGGGAACATTTAATTTTGTACCGTTGAAACACTAATTGGTTCATCAGGGAGACATCTCCTGACACATTTCTATTTTCGGGGGAGAAAGCTAGAGGAACTGTGGCACACAAACATGATATTTCTGATTGGATAGATGACATTTTATGCACTTGCCTAATGAAAAGACTTTGCTTTTCTCCAAAATCATTTTTACTCTGATTTTCTCGGTCCATTGCAAACGAATTCCACACCAATTTGTCCGGATATGACTGGATGAAACCCGCAATATCCGGTTGTGTTTTGGCTAACTCAATCCCAGATATTGCTGCAGCCTCTGTGTTTGTGTTTTCTGGATATTATCAACGGACTTTATTGTTTTGAATGTTTCTTCATGGAGCATTTAATTTTGTGCTTAGAAACCCTAATTCGTTCCACATTGAGACACCAGCTCTACACATTTGTATTTTCTAGTGAGCAAGCTAGAGTAACTGTGGCTAACAAGCATGATATTTCTGTTTGTATAGATGATGTTTTATGCACTTGCCTAATGAAAAGACTTTGCTTTTCTCAAATACCATTTTTACTCTGATTTTCTGGGTCCATTGCATACAAATTCCACAGAAATTTGTCCGGATATGACCGGATGAAACCTGAAATATCCGGTTGTGTTTTGGCTAACTCTATCCGAAATATTATGAAAGCTTCTGTGTTTGTGTTTTCTGCATATTATCAATGGACTTTATTGTTTAGAATGCTTTTTATCAGGGAACATTTAATTTTGTGCTTGGAAACACTAATTGGTTCCACATGGAGACACCAGCTCTACACATTCTTATTTTCTGGGGAAGAAGCTAGAGGAACTGCAGCAAACACGCATGATATTTCTGTTTGTATAGACGACATTTTATGCACTTGACTAACGAAAAGACTTTGCTTTTCTCCAAAAGCATTTTTACTCTGATTTTCTCGGTCCATTGCATACGAATTCCACACTAGTTTCTCCGGATATGTCTGGATGAAACCGGAAATATCCGGTTTTGTTTTGGCTAACTCAATCCCAGATATTGCTATAGCCTCTGTGTTTGTGTTTTCCGCATATTATCAACGGACTTTTGTTTTGACTGTTTTTTATCGGGGAACATTTAATTTTGAGCTTAGATACACTAATTGGTTCCACATGGACACACCAGCTCTACATATTTTTATTTTCTAGGGAGAAAGCTAGAGGAACTGTGGCAAACAAACATGATATTTCTGTTTGTATCGATGACATTTTATGCACTTGCCTAACGAAAAGACTTTGCTTTTCTCCAAAACCATTTTTACTGTGATTTTCTCGGTCCATTGCATACGAATTCTAAACGACTTTTTCCGAATATTACTGGATGAATCCAGAAATATCCGGTTGTGTTTTGGCTATCTCAATCCGAAATATTGTGAAAGATTACGTGCTTGTGTTTTCTGGATATTATCGATGGACTTTATTGCTTTGAATGTTTTTATCAGGGAACATTTAATTTTGTACCAAAGAAACACTAATTGGTTCATCATGGGGGTACCAGATCTACACATTCCTATTTTCTAGGGAGAAATCTAGATGAACTGCGGTAAACAACCATGATACTTTTGTTTGTATCGATGACTTTTTATGCACTTCCCCAACGAAAACACTTTGCTTTTCTCCAAAACCATGTTTACTGTAATTTTCTCGGTCCATGGCATACGAATTCCACACCCCTTTGTCCGGATATGACTGGATGAAACAAGAAATAACCTTTTTTTTTTGCTAACTCAATCCCAGATATTGCTACAGCCTCTGTGTTTGTGTTTTCCAGATATTATCAATGGACTTGATTGTTTTGAATGTTTTTATCGGGGAACATTTAAATTTGTGCTTGGAAACAATAATTGGTTCCACATGGAGCCACCAGCTCTACAGATTCGTATTTTCTAGGGAGAAAGCTAGAGGTACTGCGGCAAACAAACATGATATTTCTGTTTGTATCGATGACATTTTATGCACTTGTCTAACGAAAAGACTTTGCTTTTCTCCAATACCATTTTTACTGTGATTTTCTCGGTCCAAGGCATACGAATTCCACACCAGTTTGTCCAGATATGACTGGATGAAAGCAGAAATATCCGGTTGTTCTTTGGCTAACTCAATGCGAAATATTGTGTAAGTTTCTGTGTTTGTGTTTCTGGATATTATGGATGGACTTTATTGTTTTGAATGCTTTTATCAGGGAGCATTTAATTTTTTACCGAAGAAACACTAATTGGTTCATCATGGGGACAACAGCTCTACACATTCTTATTTTCTAGGGAGAAAGCTAGAGGAACTGCGGCAAACAAACATGACATTTCTGTTTGTATAGATGACATTTTATGCACTTGCCTAACGAAAAGATTTTGCTTTTCTCCAAAACCATTTTCACTGTGATTTTCTCGGTCCATTGCATACGAATTCCACACCAGCTTTTCCAGATATGACTGGATGAAACCCCGACTATCTGGTTGTGTTTTGGCTAACTCAATCCCAGATATTGCTACAGAATCAATGTTTGTGTTTTCCGGATATTATCAACGGAATTTATTGTTTTCAATGTTTTTTATCAGGAAACACTTAATTTTGTGCTTGGAAACACTAGTTGATTCCACATGGAGACACCAGCTCTACACATTAATTTATTCTAGGGAGGAAGTTAGAGGAATTGTGGCAAACAAACATGATATTTCTGTTTGTATCGATGACATTTTATGCAATTGCCTAACGAAAACACTTTGCTTTTTCTAAAACGATTTTTACTGTGATTTTCTAGGTCCATTGCATACGATTTCCACACCACTTTGTCCGGATATACCTGGATGAAACCAGAAATATACTGTTGTGTTTTGCCTAACTCAATTTGAAATATTATGAAAGCCTCTGCGTTCGTGTTTTCTGGATATTTTCGATGGAATTTATTGTTTTGAATGTTTTTTATCGGGGAACATTTAATTTTGAGCTTGGATACTGCAATTGGTTCCACATGGAGACACCAGCTCTACATATTTGTATTTTCTAGGGAAAAAGCTAGAGGAACTGCGGCAAACAAACATGATATTTCTGTTTGTATATATGGCATTTTATGCACTTGCCTATCGAAAATACTTTGCTTTTCTCCAAAACCATTTTTACTGATTTTCTCGGTCCATTGCATACGATTTCCACACCACTTTGTCCGGATATGCCTGTATGAAACCAGAAATATACGGTTGTGTTTTGCCTCACTCAATCCGAAATATTGTGAAAGCCTCGCTGTTTGTGTTTTCTGGATATAATCGATGGACTTTATGGTTTTGAATGTTTTTATCAGGGAACATTTAATTTTGTACCGTTGAAACACTAATTGGTTCATCAGGGAGACATCTCCTGACACATTTCTATTTTCGGGGGAGAAAGCTAGAGGAACTGTGGCACACAAACATGATATTTCTGATTGGATAGATGACATTTTATGCACTTGCCTAATGAAAAGACTTTGCTTTTCTCCAAAATCATTTTTACTCTGATTTTCTCGGTCCATTGCAAACGAATTCCACACCAATTTGTCCGGATATGACTGGATGAAACCCGCAATATCCGGTTGTGTTTTGGCTAACTCAATCCCAGATATTGCTGCAGCCTCTGTGTTTGTGTTTTCTGGATATTATCAACGGACTTTATTGTTTTGAATGTTTCTTCATGGAGCATTTAATTTTGTGCTTAGAAACCCTAATTCGTTCCACATTGAGACACCAGCTCTACACATTTGTATTTTCTAGTGAGCAAGCTAGAGTAACTGTGGCTAACAAGCATGATATTTCTGTTTGTATAGATGATGTTTTATGCACTTGCCTAATGAAAAGACTTTGCTTTTCTCAAATACCATTTTTACTCTGATTTTCTGGGTCCATTGCATACAAATTCCACAGAAATTTGTCCGGATATGACCGGATGAAACCTGAAATATCCGGTTGTGTTTTGGCTAACTCTATCCGAAATATTATGAAAGCTTCTGTGTTTGTGTTTTCTGCATATTATCAATGGACTTTATTGTTTAGAATGCTTTTTATCAGGGAACATTTAATTTTGTGCTTGGAAACACTAATTGGTTCCACATGGAGACACCAGCTCTACACATTCTTATTTTCTGGGGAAGAAGCTAGAGGAACTGCAGCAAACACGCATGATATTTCTGTTTGTATAGACGACATTTTATGCACTTGACTAACGAAAAGACTTTGCTTTTCTCCAAAAGCATTTTTACTCTGATTTTCTCGGTCCATTGCATACGAATTCCACACTAGTTTCTCCGGATATGTCTGGATGAAACCGGAAATATCCGGTTTTGTTTTGGCTAACTCAATCCCAGATATTGCTATAGCCTCTGTGTTTGTGTTTTCCGCATATTATCAACGGACTTTTGTTTTGACTGTTTTTTATCGGGGAACATTTAATTTTGAGCTTAGATACACTAATTGGTTCCACATGGACACACCAGCTCTACATATTTTTATTTTCTAGGGAGAAAGCTAGAGGAACTGTGGCAAACAAACATGATATTTCTGTTTGTATCGATGACATTTTATGCACTTGCCTAACGAAAAGACTTTGCTTTTCTCCAAAACCATTTTTACTGTGATTTTCTCGGTCCATTGCATACGAATTCTAAACGACTTTTTCCGAATATTACTGGATGAATCCAGAAATATCCGGTTGTGTTTTGGCTATCTCAATCCGAAATATTGTGAAAGATTACGTGCTTGTGTTTTCTGGATATTATCGATGGACTTTATTGCTTTGAATGTTTTTATCAGGGAACATTTAATTTTGTACCAAAGAAACACTAATTGGTTCATCATGGGGGTACCAGATCTACACATTCCTATTTTCTAGGGAGAAATCTAGATGAACTGCGGTAAACAACCATGATACTTTTGTTTGTATCGATGACTTTTTATGCACTTCCCCAACGAAAACACTTTGCTTTTCTCCAAAACCATGTTTACTGTAATTTTCTCGGTCCATGGCATACGAATTCCACACCCCTTTGTCCGGATATGACTGGATGAAACAAGAAATAACCTTTTTTTTTTTGCTAACTCAATCCCAGATATTGCTACAGCCTCTGTGTTTGTGTTTTCCAGATATTATCAATGGACTTGATTGTTTTGAATGTTTTTATCGGGGAACATTTAAATTTGTGCTTGGAAACAATAATTGGTTCCACATGGAGCCACCAGCTCTACAGATTCGTATTTTCTAGGGAGAAAGCTAGAGGTACTGCGGCAAACAAACATGATATTTCTGTTTGTATCGATGACATTTTATGCACTTGTCTAACGAAAAGACTTTGCTTTTCTCCAATACCATTTTTACTGTGATTTTCTCGGTCCAAGGCATACGAATTCCACACCAGTTTGTCCAGATATGACTGGATGAAAGCAGAAATATCCGGTTGTTCTTTGGCTAACTCAATGCGAAATATTGTGTAAGTTTCTGTGTTTGTGTTTCTGGATATTATGGATGGACTTTATTGTTTTGAATGCTTTTATCAGGGAGCATTTAATTTTTTACCGAAGAAACACTAATTGGTTCATCATGGGGACAACAGCTCTACACATTCTTATTTTCTAGGGAGAAAGCTAGAGGAACTGCGGCAAACAAACATGACATTTCTGTTTGTATAGATGACATTTTATGCACTTGCCTAACGAAAAGATTTTGCTTTTCTCCAAAACCATTTTCACTGTGATTTTCTCGGTCCATTGCATACGAATTCCACACCAGCTTTTCCAGATATGACTGGATGAAACCCCGACTATCTGGTTGTGTTTTGGCTAACTCAATCCCAGATATTGCTACAGAATCAATGTTTGTGTTTTCCGGATATTATCAACGGAATTTATTGTTTTCAATGTTTTTTATCAGGAAACACTTAATTTTGTGCTTGGAAACACTAGTTGATTCCACATGGAGACACCAGCTCTACACATTAATTTATTCTAGGGAGGAAGTTAGAGGAATTGTGGCAAACAAACATGATATTTCTGTTTGTATCGATGACATTTTATGCAATTGCCTAACGAAAACACTTTGCTTTTTCTAAAACGATTTTTACTGTGATTTTCTAGGTCCATTGCATACGATTTCCACACCACTTTGTCCGGATATACCTGGATGAAACCAGAAATATACTGTTGTGTTTTGCCTAACTCAATTTGAAATATTATGAAAGCCTCTGCGTTCGTGTTTTCTGGATATTTTCGATGGAATTTATTGTTTTGAATGTTTTTTATCGGGGAACATTTAATTTTGAGCTTGGATACTGCAATTGGTTCCACATGGAGACACCAGCTCTACATATTTGTATTTTCTAGGGAAAAAGCTAGAGGAACTGCGGCAAACAAACATGATATTTCTGTTTGTATATATGGCATTTTATGCACTTGCCTAACGAAAATACTTTGCTTTTCTCCAAAACCATTTTTACTGATTTTCTCGGTCCATTGCATACGATTTCCACACCACTTTGTCCGGATATGCCTGTATGAAACCAGAAATATACGGTTGTGTTTTGCCTCACTCAATCCGAAATATTGTGAAAGCCTCGCTGTTTGTGTTTTCTGGATATAATCGATGGACTTTATGGTTTTGAATGTTTTTATCAGGGAACATTTAATTTTGTACCGTTGAAACACTAATTGGTTCATCAGGGAGACATCTCCTGACACATTTCTATTTTCGGGGGAGAAAGCTAGAGGAACTGTGGCACACAAACATGATATTTCTGATTGGATAGATGACATTTTATGCACTTGCCTAATGAAAAGACTTTGCTTTTCTCCAAAATCATTTTTACTCTGATTTTCTCGGTCCATTGCAAACGAATTCCACACCAATTTGTCCGGATATGACTGGATGAAACCCGCAATATCCGGTTGTGTTTTGGCTAACTCAATCCCAGATATTGCTGCAGCCTCTGTGTTTGTGTTTTCTGGATATTATCAACGGACTTTATTGTTTTGAATGTTTCTTCATGGAGCATTTAATTTTGTGCTTAGAAACCCTAATTCGTTCCACATTGAGACACCAGCTCTACACATTTGTATTTTCTAGTGAGCAAGCTAGAGTAACTGTGGCTAACAAGCATGATATTTCTGTTTGTATAGATGATGTTTTATGCACTTGCCTAATGAAAAGACTTTGCTTTTCTCAAATACCATTTTTACTCTGATTTTCTGGGTCCATTGCATACAAATTCCACAGAAATTTGTCCGGATATGACCGGATGAAACCTGAAATATCCGGTTGTGTTTTGGCTAACTCTATCCGAAATATTATGAAAGCTTCTGTGTTTGTGTTTTCTGCATATTATCAATGGACTTTATTGTATAGAATGCTTTTTATCAGGGAACATTTAATTTTGTGCTTGGAAACACTAATTGGTTCCACATGGAGACACCAGCTCTACACATTCTTATTTTCTGGGGAAGAAGCTAGAGGAACTGCAGCAAACACGCATGATATTTCTGTTTGTATAGACGACATTTTATGCACTTGACTAACGAAAAGACTTTGCTTTTCTCCAAAAGCATTTTTACTCTGATTTTCTCGGTCCATTGCATACGAATTCCACACTAGTTTCTCCGGATATGTCTGGATGAAACCGGAAATATCCGGTTTTGTTTTGGCTAACTCAATCCCAGATATTGCTATAGCCTCTGTGTTTGTGTTTTCCGCATATTATCAACGGACTTTTGTTTTGACTGTTTTTTATCGGGGAACATTTAATTTTGAGCTTAGATACACTAATTGGTTCCACATGGACACACCAGCTCTACATATTTTTATTTTCTAGGGAGAAAGCTAGAGGAACTGTGGCAAACAAACATGATATTTCTGTTTGTATCGATGACATTTTATGCACTTGCCTAACGAAAAGACTTTGCTTTTCTCCAAAACCATTTTTACTGTGATTTTCTCGGTCCATTGCATACGAATTCTAAACGACTTTTTCCGAATATTACTGGATGAATCCAGAAATATCCGGTTGTGTTTTGGCTATCTCAATCCGAAATATTGTGAAAGATTACGTGCTTGTGTTTTCTGGATATTATCGATGGACTTTATTGCTTTGAATGTTTTTATCAGGGAACATTTAATTTTGTACCAAAGAAACACTAATTGGTTCATCATGGGGGTACCAGATCTACACATTCCTATTTTCTAGGGAGAAATCTAGATGAACTGCGGTAAACAACCATGATACTTTTGTTTGTATCGATGACTTTTTATGCACTTCCCCAACGAAAACACTTTGCTTTTCTCCAAAACCATGTTTACTGTAATTTTCTCGGTCCATGGCATACGAATTCCACACCCCTTTGTCCGGATATGACTGGATGAAACAAGAAATAACCTTTTTTTTTTGCTAACTCAATCCCAGATATTGCTACAGCCTCTGTGTTTGTGTTTTCCAGATATTATCAATGGACTTGATTGTTTTGAATGTTTTTATCGGGGAACATTTAAATTTGTGCTTGGAAACAATAATTGGTTCCACATGGAGCCACCAGCTCTACAGATTCGTATTTTCTAGGGAGAAAGCTAGAGGTACTGCGGCAAACAAACATGATATTTCTGTTTGTATCGATGACATTTTATGCACTTGTCTAACGAAAAGACTTTGCTTTTCTCCAATACCATTTTTACTGTGATTTTCTCGGTCCAAGGCATACGAATTCCACACCAGTTTGTCCAGATATGACTGGATGAAAGCAGAAATATCCGGTTGTTCTTTGGCTAACTCAATGCGAAATATTGTGTAAGTTTCTGTGTTTGTGTTTCTGGATATTATGGATGGACTTTATTGTTTTGAATGCTTTTATCAGGGAGCATTTAATTTTTTACCGAAGAAACACTAATTGGTTCATCATGGGGACAACAGCTCTACACATTCTTATTTTCTAGGGAGAAAGCTAGAGGAACTGCGGCAAACAAACATGACATTTCTGTTTGTATAGATGACATTTTATGCACTTGCCTAACGAAAAGATTTTGCTTTTCTCCAAAACCATTTTCACTGTGATTTTCTCGGTCCATTGCATACGAATTCCACACCAGCTTTTCCAGATATGACTGGATGAAACCCCGACTATCTGGTTGTGTTTTGGCTAACTCAATCCCAGATATTGCTACAGAATCAATGTTTGTGTTTTCCGGATATTATCAACGGAATTTATTGTTTTCAATGTTTTTTATCAGGAAACACTTAATTTTGTGCTTGGAAACACTAGTTGATTCCACATGGAGACACCAGCTCTACACATTAATTTATTCTAGGGAGGAAGTTAGAGGAATTGTGGCAAACAAACATGATATTTCTGTTTGTATCGATGACATTTTATGCAATTGCCTAACGAAAACACTTTGCTTTTTCTAAAACGATTTTTACTGTGATTTTCTAGGTCCATTGCATACGATTTCCACACCACTTTGTCCGGATATACCTGGATGAAACCAGAAATATACTGTTGTGTTTTGCCTAACTCAATTTGAAATATTATGAAAGCCTCTGCGTTCGTGTTTTCTGGATATTTTCGATGGAATTTATTGTTTTGAATGTTTTTTATCGGGGAACATTTAATTTTGAGCTTGGATACTGCAATTGGTTCCACATGGAGACACCAGCTCTACATATTTGTATTTTCTAGGGAAAAAGCTAGAGGAACTGCGGCAAACAAACATGATATTTCTGTTTGTATATATGGCATTTTATGCACTTGCCTATCGAAAATACTTTGCTTTTCTCCAAAACCATTTTTACTGATTTTCTCGGTCCATTGCATACGATTTCCACACCACTTTGTCCGGATATGCCTGTATGAAACCAGAAATATACGGTTGTGTTTTGCCTCACTCAATCCGAAATATTGTGAAAGCCTCGCTGTTTGTGTTTTCTGGATATAATCGATGGACTTTATGGTTTTGAATGTTTTTATCAGGGAACATTTAATTTTGTACCGTTGAAACACTAATTGGTTCATCAGGGAGACATCTCCTGACACATTTCTATTTTCGGGGGAGAAAGCTAGAGGAACTGTGGCACACAAACATGATATTTCTGATTGGATAGATGACATTTTATGCACTTGCCTAATGAAAAGACTTTGCTTTTCTCCAAAATCATTTTTACTCTGATTTTCTCGGTCCATTGCAAACGAATTCCACACCAATTTGTCCGGATATGACTGGATGAAACCCGCAATATCCGGTTGTGTTTTGGCTAACTCAATCCCAGATATTGCTGCAGCCTCTGTGTTTGTGTTTTCTGGATATTATCAACGGACTTTATTGTTTTGAATGTTTCTTCATGGAGCATTTAATTTTGTGCTTAGAAACCCTAATTCGTTCCACATTGAGACACCAGCTCTACACATTTGTATTTTCTAGTGAGCAAGCTAGAGTAACTGTGGCTAACAAGCATGATATTTCTGTTTGTATAGATGATGTTTTATGCACTTGCCTAATGAAAAGACTTTGCTTTTCTCAAATACCATTTTTACTCTGATTTTCTGGGTCCATTGCATACAAATTCCACAGAAATTTGTCCGGATATGACCGGATGAAACCTGAAATATCCGGTTGTGTTTTGGCTAACTCTATCCGAAATATTATGAAAGCTTCTGTGTTTGTGTTTTCTGCATATTATCAATGGACTTTATTGTTTAGAATGCTTTTTATCAGGGAACATTTAATTTTGTGCTTGGAAACACTAATTGGTTCCACATGGAGACACCAGCTCTACACATTCTTATTTTCTGGGGAAGAAGCTAGAGGAACTGCAGCAAACACGCATGATATTTCTGTTTGTATAGACGACATTTTATGCACTTGACTAACGAAAAGACTTTGCTTTTCTCCAAAAGCATTTTTACTCTGATTTTCTCGGTCCATTGCATACGAATTCCACACTAGTTTCTCCGGATATGTCTGGATGAAACCGGAAATATCCGGTTTTGTTTTGGCTAACTCAATCCCAGATATTGCTATAGCCTCTGTGTTTGTGTTTTCCGCATATTATCAACGGACTTTTGTTTTGACTGTTTTTTATCGGGGAACATTTAATTTTGAGCTTAGATACACTAATTGGTTCCACATGGACACACCAGCTCTACATATTTTTATTTTCTAGGGAGAAAGCTAGAGGAACTGTGGCAAACAAACATGATATTTCTGTTTGTATCGATGACATTTTATGCACTTGCCTAACGAAAAGACTTTGCTTTTCTCCAAAACCATTTTTACTGTGATTTTCTCGGTCCATTGCATACGAATTCTAAACGACTTTTTCCGAATATTACTGGATGAATCCAGAAATATCCGGTTGTGTTTTGGCTATCTCAATCCGAAATATTGTGAAAGATTACGTGCTTGTGTTTTCTGGATATTATCGATGGACTTTATTGCTTTGAATGTTTTTATCAGGGAACATTTAATTTTGTACCAAAGAAACACTAATTGGTTCATCATGGGGGTACCAGATCTACACATTCCTATTTTCTAGGGAGAAATCTAGATGAACTGCGGTAAACAACCATGATACTTTTGTTTGTATCGATGACTTTTTATGCACTTCCCCAACGAAAACACTTTGCTTTTCTCCAAAACCATGTTTACTGTAATTTTCTCGGTCCATGGCATACGAATTCCACACCCCTTTGTCCGGATATGACTGGATGAAACAAGAAATAACCTTTTTTTTTTTGCTAACTCAATCCCAGATATTGCTACAGCCTCTGTGTTTGTGTTTTCCAGATATTATCAATGGACTTGATTGTTTTGAATGTTTTTATCGGGGAACATTTAAATTTGTGCTTGGAAACAATAATTGGTTCCACATGGAGCCACCAGCTCTACAGATTCGTATTTTCTAGGGAGAAAGCTAGAGGTACTGCGGCAAACAAACATGATATTTCTGTTTGTATCGATGACATTTTATGCACTTGTCTAACGAAAAGACTTTGCTTTTCTCCAATACCATTTTTACTGTGATTTTCTCGGTCCAAGGCATACGAATTCCACACCAGTTTGTCCAGATATGACTGGATGAAAGCAGAAATATCCGGTTGTTCTTTGGCTAACTCAATGCGAAATATTGTGTAAGTTTCTGTGTTTGTGTTTCTGGATATTATGGATGGACTTTATTGTTTTGAATGCTTTTATCAGGGAGCATTTAATTTTTTACCGAAGAAACACTAATTGGTTCATCATGGGGACAACAGCTCTACACATTCTTATTTTCTAGGGAGAAAGCTAGAGGAACTGCGGCAAACAAACATGACATTTCTGTTTGTATAGATGACATTTTATGCACTTGCCTAACGAAAAGATTTTGCTTTTCTCCAAAACCATTTTCACTGTGATTTTCTCGGTCCATTGCATACGAATTCCACACCAGCTTTTCCAGATATGACTGGATGAAACCCCGACTATCTGGTTGTGTTTTGGCTAACTCAATCCCAGATATTGCTACAGAATCAATGTTTGTGTTTTCCGGATATTATCAACGGAATTTATTGTTTTCAATGTTTTTTATCAGGAAACACTTAATTTTGTGCTTGGAAACACTAGTTGATTCCACATGGAGACACCAGCTCTACACATTAATTTATTCTAGGGAGGAAGTTAGAGGAATTGTGGCAAACAAACATGATATTTCTGTTTGTATCGATGACATTTTATGCAATTGCCTAACGAAAACACTTTGCTTTTTCTAAAACGATTTTTACTGTGATTTTCTAGGTCCATTGCATACGATTTCCACACCACTTTGTCCGGATATACCTGGATGAAACCAGAAATATACTGTTGTGTTTTGCCTAACTCAATTTGAAATATTATGAAAGCCTCTGCGTTCGTGTTTTCTGGATATTTTCGATGGAATTTATTGTTTTGAATGTTTTTTATCGGGGAACATTTAATTTTGAGCTTGGATACTGCAATTGGTTCCACATGGAGACACCAGCTCTACATATTTGTATTTTCTAGGGAAAAAGCTAGAGGAACTGCGGCAAACAAACATGATATTTCTGTTTGTATATATGGCATTTTATGCACTTGCCTAACGAAAATACTTTGCTTTTCTCCAAAACCATTTTTACTGATTTTCTCGGTCCATTGCATACGATTTCCACACCACTTTGTCCGGATATGCCTGTATGAAACCAGAAATATACGGTTGTGTTTTGCCTCACTCAATCCGAAATATTGTGAAAGCCTCGCTGTTTGTGTTTTCTGGATATAATCGATGGACTTTATGGTTTTGAATGTTTTTATCAGGGAACATTTAATTTTGTACCGTTGAAACACTAATTGGTTCATCAGGGAGACATCTCCTGACACATTTCTATTTTCGGGGGAGAAAGCTAGAGGAACTGTGGCACACAAACATGATATTTCTGATTGGATAGATGACATTTTATGCACTTGCCTAATGAAAAGACTTTGCTTTTCTCCAAAATCATTTTTACTCTGATTTTCTCGGTCCATTGCAAACGAATTCCACACCAATTTGTCCGGATATGACTGGATGAAACCCGCAATATCCGGTTGTGTTTTGGCTAACTCAATCCCAGATATTGCTGCAGCCTCTGTGTTTGTGTTTTCTGGATATTATCAACGGACTTTATTGTTTTGAATGTTTCTTCATGGAGCATTTAATTTTGTGCTTAGAAACCCTAATTCGTTCCACATTGAGACACCAGCTCTACACATTTGTATTTTCTAGTGAGCAAGCTAGAGTAACTGTGGCTAACAAGCATGATATTTCTGTTTGTATAGATGATGTTTTATGCACTTGCCTAATGAAAAGACTTTGCTTTTCTCAAATACCATTTTTACTCTGATTTTCTGGGTCCATTGCATACAAATTCCACAGAAATTTGTCCGGATATGACCGGATGAAACCTGAAATATCCGGTTGTGTTTTGGCTAACTCTATCCGAAATATTATGAAAGCTTCTGTGTTTGTGTTTTCTGCATATTATCAATGGACTTTATTGTTTAGAATGCTTTTTATCAGGGAACATTTAATTTTGTGCTTGGAAACACTAATTGGTTCCACATGGAGACACCAGCTCTACACATTCTTATTTTCTGGGGAAGAAGCTAGAGGAACTGCAGCAAACACGCATGATATTTCTGTTTGTATAGACGACATTTTATGCACTTGACTAACGAAAAGACTTTGCTTT
Source organism: Lepus europaeus (assembly GCF_033115175.1). Taxonomy (NCBI): domain Eukaryota; kingdom Metazoa; phylum Chordata; class Mammalia; order Lagomorpha; family Leporidae; genus Lepus; species Lepus europaeus. The sequence goes on from NW_026909136.1 coordinate 163,833, forward strand.
TCTCCAAAAGCATTTTTACTCTGATTTTCTCGGTCCATTGCATACGAATTCCACACTAGTTTCTGCGGATATGTCTGGATGAAACCGGAAATATCCGGTTTTGTTTTGGCTAACTCAATCCCAGATATTGCTACAGCCTCTGTGTTTGTGTTTTCCGCATATTATCAACGGACTTTTGTTTTGACTGTTTTTTATCGGGGAACATTTAATTTTGAGCTTAGATACACTAATTGGTTCCACATGGACACACCAGCTCTACATATTTTTATTTTCTAGGGAGAAAGCTAGAGGAACTGTGGCAAACAAACATGATATTTCTGTTTGTATCGATGACATTTTATGCACTTGCCTAACGAAAAGACTTTGCTTTTCTCCAAAACCATTTTTACTGTGATTTTCTCGGTCCATTGCATACGAATTCTAAACGACTTTTTCCGAATATTACTGGATGAATCCAGAAATATCCGGTTGTGTTTTGGCTATCTCAATCCGAAATATTGTGAAAGATTATGTGCTTGTGTTTTCTGGATATTATCGATGGACTTTATTGTTTTGAATGTTTTTATCAGGGAACATTTAATTTTGTACCAAAGAAACACTAATTGGTTCATCATGGGGGTACCAGATCTACACATTCCTATTTTCTAGGGAGAAATCTAGAGGAACTGCGGTAAACAACCATGATACTTTTGTTTGTATCGATGACTTTTTATGCACTTCCCCAACGAAAACACTTTGCTTTTCTCCAAAACCATGTTTACTGTAATTTTCTCGGTCCATGGCATACGAATTCCACACCCCTTTGTCCGGATATGACTGGATGAAACAAGAAATAACCTTTTTTTTTTTTTGCTAACTCAATCCCAGATATTGCTACAGCCTCTGTGTTTGTGTTTTCCAGATATTATCAATGGACTTGATTGTTTTGAATGTTTTTATCGGGGAACATTTAAATTTGTGCTTGGAAACAATAATTGGTTCCACATGGAGCCACCAGCTCTACAGATTCGTATTTTCTAGGGAGAAAGCTAGAGGTACTGCGGCAAACAAACATGACATTTCTGTTTGTATCGATGACATTTTATGCACTTGTCTAACGAAAAGACTTTGCTTTTCTCCAATACCATTTTTACTGTGATTTTCTCGGTCCAAGGCATACGAATTCCACACCAGTTTGTCCAGATATGACTGGATGAAAGCAGAAATATCCGGTTGTTCTTTGGCTAACTCAATGCGAAATATTGTGTAAGTTTCTGTGTTTGTGTTTCTGGATATTATGGATGGACTTTATTGTTTTGAATGCTTTTATCAGGGAGCATTTAATTTTTTACCGAAGAAACACTAATTGGTTCATCATGGGGACAACAGCTCTACACATTCTTATTTTCTAGGGAGAAAGCTAGAGGAACTGCGGCAAACAAACATGACATTTCTGTTTGTATAGATGACATTTTATGCACTTGCCTAACGAAAAGATTTTGCTTTTCTCCAAAACCATTTTCACTGTGATTTTCTCGGTCCATTGCATACGAATTCCACACCAGCTTTTCCAGATATGACTGGATGAAACCCCGACTATCTGGTTGTGTTTTGGCTAACTCAATCCCAGATATTGCTACAGAATCAATGTTTGTGTTTTCCGGATATTATCAACGGAATTTATTGTTTTCAATGTTTTTTATCAGGAAACACTTAATTTTGTGCTTGGAAACACTAGTTGATTCCACATGGAGACACCAGCTCTACACATTAATTTATTCTAGGGAGGAAGTTAGAGGAATTGTGGCAAACAAACATGATATTTCTGTTTGTATCGATGACATTTTATGCAATTGCCTAACGAAAACACTTTGCTTTTTCTAAAACGATTTTTACTGTGATTTTCTAGGTCCATTGCATACGATTTCCACACCACTTTGTCCGGATATACCTGGATGAAACCAGAAATATACTGTTGTGTTTTGCCTAACTCAATTTGAAATATTATGAAAGCCTCTGCGTTCGTGTTTTCTGGATATTTTCGATGGAATTTATTGTTTTGAATGTTTTTTATCGGGGAACATTTAATTTTGAGCTTGGATACTGCAATTGGTTCCACATGGAGACACCAGCTCTACATATTTGTATTTTCTAGGGAAAAAGCTAGAGGAACTGCGGCAAACAAACATGATATTTCTGTTTGTATATATGGCATTTTATGCACTTGCCTAACGAAAATACTTTGCTTTTCTCCAAAACCATTTTTACTGATTTTCTCGGTCCATTGCATACGATTTCCACACCACTTTGTCCGGATATGCCTGTATGAAACCAGAAATATACGGTTGTGTTTTGCCTCACTCAATCCGAAATATTGTGAAAGCCTCGCTGTTTGTGTTTTCTGGATATAATCGATGGACTTTATGGTTTTGAATGTTTTTATCAGGGAACATTTAATTTTGTACCGTTGAAACACTAATTGGTTCATCAGGGAGACATCTCCTGACACATTTCTATTTTCGGGGGAGAAAGCTAGAGGAACTGTGGCACACAAACATGATATTTCTGATTGGATAGATGACATTTTATGCACTTGCCTAATGAAAAGACTTTGCTTTTCTCCAAAATCATTTTTACTCTGATTTTCTCGGTCCATTGCAAACGAATTCCACACCAATTTGTCCGGATATGACTGGATGAAACCCACAATATCCGGTTGTGTTTTGGCTAACTCAATCCCAGATATTGCTGCAGCCTCTGTGTTTGTGTTTTCTGGATATTATCAACGGACTTTATTGTTTTGAATGTTTCTTCATGGAGCATTTAATTTTGTGCTTAGAAACCCTAATTCGTTCCACATTGAGACACCAGCTCTACACATTTGTATTTTCTAGTGAGCAAGCTAGAGTAACTGTGGCTAACAAGCATGATATTTCTGTTTGTATAGATGATGTTTTATGCACTTGCCTAATGAAAAGACTTTGCTTTTCTCAAATACCATTTTTACTCTGATTTTCTGGGTCCATTGCATACAAATTCCACAGAAATTTGTCCGGATATGACCGGATGAAACCTGAAATATCCGGTTGTGTTTTGGCTAACTCTATCCGAAATATTATGAAAGCTTCTGTGTTTGTGTTTTCTGCATATTATCAATGGACTTTATTGTTTAGAATGCTTTTTATCAGGGAACATTTAATTTTGTGCTTGGAAACACTAATTGGTTCCACATGGAGACACCAGCTCTACACATTCTTATTTTCTGGGGAAGAAGCTAGAGGAACTGCAGCAAACACGCATGATATTTCTGTTTGTATAGACGACATTTTATGCACTTGACTAACGAAAAGACTTTGCTTTTCTCCAAAAGCATTTTTACTCTGATTTTCTCGGTCCATTGCATACGAATTCCACACTAGTTTCTGCGGATATGTCTGGATGAAACCGGAAATATCCGGTTTTGTTTTGGCTAACTCAATCCCAGATATTGCTACAGCCTCTGTGTTTGTGTTTTCCGCATATTATCAACGGACTTTTGTTTTGACTGTTTTTTATCGGGGAACATTTAATTTTGAGCTTAGATACACTAATTGGTTCCACATGGACACACCAGCTCTACATATTTTTATTTTCTAGGGAGAAAGCTAGAGGAACTGTGGCAAACAAACATGATATTTCTGTTTGTATCAATGACATTTTATGCACTTGCCTAACGAAAAGACTTTGCTTTTCTCCAAAACCATTTTTACTGTGATTTTCTCGGTCCATTGCATACGAATTCTAAACGACTTTTTCCGAATATTACTGGATGAATCCAGAAATATCCGGTTGTGTTTTGGCTATCTCAATCCGAAATATTGTGAAAGATTATGTGCTTGTGTTTTCTGGATATTATCGATGGACTTTATTGTTTTGAATGTTTTTATCAGGGAACATTTAATTTTGTACCAAAGAAACACTAATTGGTTCATCATGGGGGTACCAGATCTACACATTCCTATTTTCTAGGGAGAAATCTAGAGGAACTGCGGTAAACAACCATGATACTTTTGTTTGTATCGATGACTTTTTATGCACTTCCCCAACGAAAACACTTTGCTTTTCTCCAAAACCATGTTTACTGTAATTTTCTCGGTCCATGGCATACGAATTCCACACCCCTTTGTCCGGATATGACTGGATGAAACAAGAAATAACCTTTTTTTTTTTTTTTTTTTGCTAACTCAATCCCAGATATTGCTACAGCCTCTGTGTTTGTGTTTTCCAGATATTATCAATGGACTTGATTGTTTTGAATGTTTTTATCGGGGAACATTTAAATTTGTGCTTGGAAACAATAATTGGTTCCACATGGAGCCACCAGCTCTACAGATTCGTATTTTCTAGGGAGAAAGCTAGAGGTACTGCGGCAAACAAACATGACATTTCTGTTTGTATCGATGACATTTTATGCACTTGTCTAACGAAAAGACTTTGCTTTTCTCCAATACCATTTTTACTGTGATTTTCTCGGTCCAAGGCATACGAATTCCACACCAGTTTGTCCAGATATGACTGGATGAAAGCAGAAATATCCGGTTGTTCTTTGGCTAACTCAATGCGAAATATTGTGTAAGTTTCTGTGTTTGTGTTTCTGGATATTATGGATGGACTTTATTGTTTTGAATGCTTTTATCAGGGAGCATTTAATTTTTTACCGAAGAAACACTAATTGGTTCATCATGGGGACAACAGCTCTACACATTCTTATTTTCTAGGGAGAAAGCTAGAGGAACTGCGGCAAACAAACATGACATTTCTGTTTGTATAGATGACATTTTATGCACTTGCCTAACGAAAAGATTTTGCTTTTCTCCAAAACCATTTTCACTGTGATTTTCTCGGTCCATTGCATACGAATTCCACACCAGCTTTTCCAGATATGACTGGATGAAACCCCGACTATCTGGTTGTGTTTTGGCTAACTCAATCCCAGATATTGCTACAGAATCAATGTTTGTGTTTTCCGGATATTATCAACGGAATTTATTGTTTTCAATGTTTTTTATCAGGAAACACTTAATTTTGTGCTTGGAAACACTAGTTGATTCCACATGGAGACACCAGCTCTACACATTAATTTATTCTAGGGAGGAAGTTAGAGGAATTGTGGCAAACAAACATGATATTTCTGTTTGTATCGATGACATTTTATGCAATTGCCTAACGAAAACACTTTGCTTTTTCTAAAACGATTTTTACTGTGATTTTCTAGGTCCATTGCATACGATTTCCACACCACTTTGTCCGGATATACCTGGATGAAACCAGAAATATACTGTTGTGTTTTGCCTAACTCAATTTGAAATATTATGAAAGCCTCTGCGTTCGTGTTTTCTGGATATTTTCGATGGAATTTATTGTTTTGAATGTTTTTTATCGGGGAACATTTAATTTTGAGCTTGGATACTGCAATTGGTTCCACATGGAGACACCAGCTCTACATATTTGTATTTTCTAGGGAAAAAGCTAGAGGAACTGCGGCAAACAAACATGATATTTCTGTTTGTATATATGGCATTTTATGCACTTGCCTATCGAAAATACTTTGCTTTTCTCCAAAACCATTTTTACTGATTTTCTCGGTCCATTGCATACGATTTCCACACCACTTTGTCCGGATATGCCTGTATGAAACCAGAAATATACGGTTGTGTTTTGCCTCACTCAATCCGAAATATTGTGAAAGCCTCGCTGTTTGTGTTTTCTGGATATAATCGATGGACTTTATGGTTTTGAATGTTTTTATCAGGGAACATTTAATTTTGTACCGTTGAAACACTAATTGGTTCATCAGGGAGACATCTCCTGACACATTTCTATTTTCGGGGGAGAAAGCTAGAGGAACTGTGGCACACAAACATGATATTTCTGATTGGATAGATGACATTTTATGCACTTGCCTAATGAAAAGACTTTGCTTTTCTCCAAAATCATTTTTACTCTGATTTTCTCGGTCCATTGCAAACGAATTCCACACCAATTTGTCCGGATATGACTGGATGAAACCCACAATATCCGGTTGTGTTTTGGCTAACTCAATCCCAGATATTGCTGCAGCCTCTGTGTTTGTGTTTTCTGGATATTATCAACGGACTTTATTGTTTTGAATGTTTCTTCATGGAGCATTTAATTTTGTGCTTAGAAACCCTAATTCGTTCCACATTGAGACACCAGCTCTACACATTTGTATTTTCTAGTGAGCAAGCTAGAGTAACTGTGGCTAACAAGCATGATATTTCTGTTTGTATAGATGATGTTTTATGCACTTGCCTAATGAAAAGACTTTGCTTTTCTCAAATACCATTTTTACTCTGATTTTCTGGGTCCATTGCATACAAATTCCACAGAAATTTGTCCGGATATGACCGGATGAAACCTGAAATATCCGGTTGTGTTTTGGCTAACTCTATCCGAAATATTATGAAAGCTTCTGTGTTTGTGTTTTCTGCATATTATCAATGGACTTTATTGTTTAGAATGCTTTTTATCAGGGAACATTTAATTTTGTGCTTGGAAACACTAATTGGTTCCACATGGAGACACCAGCTCTACACATTCTTATTTTCTGGGGAAGAAGCTAGAGGAACTGCAGCAAACACGCATGATATTTCTGTTTGTATAGACGACATTTTATGCACTTGACTAACGAAAAGACTTTGCTTTTCTCCAAAAGCATTTTTACTCTGATTTTCTCGGTCCATTGCATACGAATTCCACACTAGTTTCTGCGGATATGTCTGGATGAAACCGGAAATATCCGGTTTTGTTTTGGCTAACTCAATCCCAGATATTGCTACAGCCTCTGTGTTTGTGTTTTCCGCATATTATCAACGGACTTTTGTTTTGACTGTTTTTTATCGGGGAACATTTAATTTTGAGCTTAGATACACTAATTGGTTCCACATGGACACACCAGCTCTACATATTTTTATTTTCTAGGGAGAAAGCTAGAGGAACTGTGGCAAACAAACATGATATTTCTGTTTGTATCAATGACATTTTATGCACTTGCCTAACGAAAAGACTTTGCTTTTCTCCAAAACCATTTTTACTGTGATTTTCTCGGTCCATTGCATACGAATTCTAAACGACTTTTTCCGAATATTACTGGATGAATCCAGAAATATCCGGTTGTGTTTTGGCTATCTCAATCCGAAATATTGTGAAAGATTATGTGCTTGTGTTTTCTGGATATTATCGATGGACTTTATTGTTTTGAATGTTTTTATCAGGGAACATTTAATTTTGTACCAAAGAAACACTAATTGGTTCATCATGGGGGTACCAGATCTACACATTCCTATTTTCTAGGGAGAAATCTAGAGGAACTGCGGTAAACAACCATGATACTTTTGTTTGTATCGATGACTTTTTATGCACTTCCCCAACGAAAACACTTTGCTTTTCTCCAAAACCATGTTTACTGTAATTTTCTCGGTCCATGGCATACGAATTCCACACCCCTTTGTCCGGATATGACTGGATGAAACAAGAAATAACCTTTTTTTTTTTTTTTTGCTAACTCAATCCCAGATATTGCTACAGCCTCTGTGTTTGTGTTTTCCAGATATTATCAATGGACTTGATTGTTTTGAATGTTTTTATCGGGGAACATTTAAATTTGTGCTTGGAAACAATAATTGGTTCCACATGGAGCCACCAGCTCTACAGATTCGTATTTTCTAGGGAGAAAGCTAGAGGTACTGCGGCAAACAAACATGACATTTCTGTTTGTATCGATGACATTTTATGCACTTGTCTAACGAAAAGACTTTGCTTTTCTCCAATACCATTTTTACTGTGATTTTCTCGGTCCAAGGCATACGAATTCCACACCAGTTTGTCCAGATATGACTGGATGAAAGCAGAAATATCCGGTTGTTCTTTGGCTAACTCAATGCGAAATATTGTGTAAGTTTCTGTGTTTGTGTTTCTGGATATTATGGATGGACTTTATTGTTTTGAATGCTTTTATCAGGGAGCATTTAATTTTTTACCGAAGAAACACTAATTGGTTCATCATGGGGACAACAGCTCTACACATTCTTATTTTCTAGGGAGAAAGCTAGAGGAACTGCGGCAAACAAACATGACATTTATGTTTGTATAGATGACATTTTATGCACTTGCCTAACGAAAAGATTTTGCTTTTCTCCAAAACCATTTTCACTGTGATTTTCTCGGTCCATTGCATACGAATTCCACACCAGCTTTTCCAGATATGACTGGATGAAACCCCGACTATCTGGTTGTGTTTTGGCTAACTCAATCCCAGATATTGCTACAGAATCAATGTTTGTGTTTTCCGGATATTATCAACGGAATTTATTGTTTTCAATGTTTTTTATCAGGAAACACTTAATTTTGTGCTTGGAAACACTAGTTGATTCCACATGGAGACACCAGCTCTACACATTAATTTATTCTAGGGAGGAAGTTAGAGGAATTGTGGCAAACAAACATGATATTTCTGTTTGTATCGATGACATTTTAAGCAATTGCCTAACGAAAACACTTTGCTTTTTCTAAAACGATTTTTACTGTGATTTTCTAGGTCCATTGCATACGATTTCCACACCACTTTGTCCGGATATACCTGGATGAAACCAGAAATATACTGTTGTGTTTTGCCTAACTCAATTTGAAATATTATGAAAGCCTCTGCGTTCGTGTTTTCTGGATATTTTCGATGGAATTTATTGTTTTGAATGTTTTTTATCGGGGAACATTTAATTTTGAGCTTGGATACTGCAATTGGTTCCACATGGAGACACCAGCTCTACATATTTGTATTTTCTAGGGAAAAAGCTAGAGGAACTGCGGCAAACAAACATGATATTTCTGTTTGTATATATGGCATTTTATGCACTTGCCTATCGAAAATACTTTGCTTTTCTCCAAAACCATTTTTACTGATTTTCTCGGTCCATTGCATACGATTTCCACACCACTTTGTCCGGATATGCCTGTATGAAACCAGAAATATACGGTTGTGTTTTGCCTCACTCAATCCGAAATATTGTGAAAGCCTCGCTGTTTGTGTTTTCTGGATATAATCGATGGACTTTATGGTTTTGAATGTTTTTATCAGGGAACATTTAATTTTGTACCGTTGAAACACTAATTGGTTCATCAGGGAGACATCTCCTGACACATTTCTATTTTCGGGGGAGAAAGCTAGAGGAACTGTGGCACACAAACATGATATTTCTGATTGGATAGATGACATTTTATGCACTTGCCTAATGAAAAGACTTTGCTTTTCTCCAAAATCATTTTTACTCTGATTTTCTCGGTCCATTGCAAACGAATTCCACACCAATTTGTCCGGATATGACTGGATGAAACCCACAATATCCGGTTGTGTTTTGGCTAACTCAATCCCAGATATTGCTGCAGCCTCTGTGTTTGTGTTTTCTGGATATTATCAACGGACTTTATTGTTTTGAATGTTTCTTCATGGAGCATTTAATTTTGTGCTTAGAAACCCTAATTCGTTCCACATTGAGACACCAGCTCTACACATTTGTATTTTCTAGTGAGCAAGCTAGAGTAACTGTGGCTAACAAGCATGATATTTCTGTTTGTATAGATGATGTTTTATGCACTTGCCTAATGAAAAGACTTTGCTTTTCTCAAATACCATTTTTACTCTGATTTTCTGGGTCCATTGCATACAAATTCCACAGAAATTTGTCCGGATATGACCGGATGAAACCTGAAATATCCGGTTGTGTTTTGGCTAACTCTATCCGAAATATTATGAAAGCTTCTGTGTTTGTGTTTTCTGCATATTATCAATGGACTTTATTGTTTAGAATGCTTTTTATCAGGGAACATTTAATTTTGTGCTTGGAAACACTAATTGGTTCCACATGGAGACACCAGCTCTACACATTCTTATTTTCTGGGGAAGAAGCTAGAGGAACTGCAGCAAACACGCATGATATTTCTGTTTGTATAGACGACATTTTATGCACTTGACTAACGAAAAGACTTTGCTTTTCTCCAAAAGCATTTTTACTCTGATTTTCTCGGTCCATTGCATACGAATTCCACACTAGTTTCTGCGGATATGTCTGGATGAAACCGGAAATATCCGGTTTTGTTTTGGCTAACTCAATCCCAGATATTGCTACAGCCTCTGTGTTTGTGTTTTCCGCATATTATCAACGGACTTTTGTTTTGACTGTTTTTTATCGGGGAACATTTAATTTTGAGCTTAGATACACTAATTGGTTCCACATGGACACACCAGCTCTACATATTTTTATTTTCTAGGGAGAAAGCTAGAGGAACTGTGGCAAACAAACATGATATTTCTGTTTGTATCAATGACATTTTATGCACTTGCCTAACGAAAAGACTTTGCTTTTCTCCAAAACCATTTTTACTGTGATTTTCTCGGTCCATTGCATACGAATTCTAAACGACTTTTTCCGAATATTACTGGATGAATCCAGAAATATCCGGTTGTGTTTTGGCTATCTCAATCCGAAATATTGTGAAAGATTATGTGCTTGTGTTTTCTGGATATTATCGATGGACTTTATTGTTTTGAATGTTTTTATCAGGGAACATTTAATTTTGTACCAAAGAAACACTAATTGGTTCATCATGGGGGTACCAGATCTACACATTCCTATTTTCTAGGGAGAAATCTAGAGGAACTGCGGTAAACAACCATGATACTTTTGTTTGTATCGATGACTTTTTATGCACTTCCCCAACGAAAACACTTTGCTTTTCTCCAAAACCATGTTTACTGTAATTTTCTCGGTCCATGGCATACGAATTCCACACCCCTTTGTCCGGATATGACTGGATGAAACAAGAAATAACCTTTTTTTTTTTTTTTTGCTAACTCAATCCCAGATATTGCTACAGCCTCTGTGTTTGTGTTTTCCAGATATTATCAATGGACTTGATTGTTTTGAATGTTTTTATCGGGGAACATTTAAATTTGTGCTTGGAAACAATAATTGGTTCCACATGGAGCCACCAGCTCTACAGATTCGTATTTTCTAGGGAGAAAGCTAGAGGTACTGCGGCAAACAAACATGACATTTCTGTTTGTATCGATGACATTTTATGCACTTGTCTAACGAAAAGACTTTGCTTTTCTCCAATACCATTTTTACTGTGATTTTCTCGGTCCAAGGCATACGAATTCCACACCAGTTTGTCCAGATATGACTGGATGAAAGCAGAAATATCCGGTTGTTCTTTGGCTAACTCAATGCGAAATATTGTGTAAGTTTCTGTGTTTGTGTTTCTGGATATTATGGATGGACTTTATTGTTTTGAATGCTTTTATCAGGGAGCATTTAATTTTTTACCGAAGAAACACTAATTGGTTCATCATGGGGACAACAGCTCTACACATTCTTATTTTCTAGGGAGAAAGCTAGAGGAACTGCGGCAAACAAACATGACATTTATGTTTGTATAGATGACATTTTATGCACTTGCCTAACGAAAAGATTTTGCTTTTCTCCAAAACCATTTTCACTGTGATTTTCTCGGTCCATTGCATACGAATTCCACACCAGCTTTTCCAGATATGACTGGATGAAACCCCGACTATCTGGTTGTGTTTTGGCTAACTCAATCCCAGATATTGCTACAGAATCAATGTTTGTGTTTTCCGGATATTATCAACGGAATTTATTGTTTTCAATGTTTTTTATCAGGAAACACTTAATTTTGTGCTTGGAAACACTAGTTGATTCCACATGGAGACACCAGCTCTACACATTAATTTATTCTAGGGAGGAAGTTAGAGGAATTGTGGCAAACAAACATGATATTTCTGTTTGTATCGATGACATTTTAAGCAATTGCCTAACGAAAACACTTTGCTTTTTCTAAAACGATTTTTACTGTGATTTTCTAGGTCCATTGCATACGATTTCCACACCACTTTGTCCGGATATACCTGGATGAAACCAGAAATATACTGTTGTGTTTTGCCTAACTCAATTTGAAATATTATGAAAGCCTCTGCGTTCGTGTTTTCTGGATATTTTCGATGGAATTTATTGTTTTGAATGTTTTTTATCGGGGAACATTTAATTTTGAGCTTGGATACTGCAATTGGTTCCACATGGAGACACCAGCTCTACATATTTGTATTTTCTAGGGAAAAAGCTAGAGGAACTGCGGCAAACAAACATGATATTTCTGTTTGTATATATGGCATTTTATGCACTTGCCTATCGAAAATACTTTGCTTTTCTCCAAAACCATTTTTACTGATTTTCTCGGTCCATTGCATACGATTTCCACACCACTTTGTCCGGATATGCCTGTATGAAACCAGAAATATACGGTTGTGTTTTGCCTCACTCAATCCGAAATATTGTGAAAGCCTCGCTGTTTGTGTTTTCTGGATATAATCGATGGACTTTATGGTTTTGAATGTTTTTATCAGGGAACATTTAATTTTGTACCGTTGAAACACTAATTGGTTCATCAGGGAGACATCTCCTGACACATTTCTATTTTCGGGGGAGAAAGCTAGAGGAACTGTGGCACACAAACATATTTCTGATTGGATAGATGACATTTTATGCACTTGCCTAATGAAAAGACTTTGCTTTTCTCCAAAATCATTTTTACTCTGATTTTCTCGGTCCATTGCAAACGAATTCCACACCAATTTGTCCGGATATGACTGGATGAAACCCGCAATATCCGGTTGTGTTTTGGCTAACTCAATCCCAGATATTGCTGCAGCCTCTGTGTTTGTGTTTTCTGGATATTATCAACGGACTTTATTGTTTTGAATGTTTCTTCATGGAGCATTTAATTTTGTGCTTAGAAACCCTAATTCGTTCCACATTGAGACACCAGCTCTACACATTTGTATTTTCTAGTGAGCAAGCTAGAGTAACTGTGGCTAACAAGCATGATATTTCTGTTTGTATAGATGATGTTTTATGCACTTGCCTAATGAAAAGACTTTGCTTTTCTCAAATACCATTTTTACTCTGATTTTCTGGGTCCATTGCATACAAATTCCACAGAAATTTGTCCGGATATGACCGGATGAAACCTGAAATATCCGGTTGTGTTTTGGCTAACTCTATCCGAAATATTATGAAAGCTTCTGTGTTTGTGTTTTCTGCATATTATCAATGGACTTTATTGTTTAGAATGCTTTTTATCAGGGAACATTTAATTTTGTGCTTGGAAACACTAATTGGTTCCACATGGAGACACCAGCTCTACACATTCTTATTTTCTGGGGAAGAAGCTAGAGGAACTGCAGCAAACACGCATGATATTTCTGTTTGTATAGACGACATTTTATGCACTTGACTAACGAAAAGACTTTGCTTTTCTCCAAAAGCATTTTTACTCTGATTTTCTCGGTCCATTGCATACGAATTCCACACTAGTTTCTGCGGATATGTCTGGATGAAACCGGAAATATCCGGTTTTGTTTTGGCTAACTCAATCCCAGATATTGCTACAGCCTCTGTGTTTGTGTTTTCCGCATATTATCAACGGACTTTTGTTTTGACTGTTTTTTATCGGGGAACATTTAATTTTGAGCTTAGATACACTAATTGGTTCCACATGGACACACCAGCTCTACATATTTTTATTTTCTAGGGAGAAAGCTAGAGGAACTGTGGCAAACAAACATGATATTTCTGTTTGTATCGATGACATTTTATGCACTTGCCTAACGAAAAGACTTTGCTTTTCTCCAAAACCATTTTTACTGTGATTTTCTCGGTCCATTGCATACGAATTCTAAACGACTTTTTCCGAATATTACTGGATGAATCCAGAAATATCCGGTTGTGTTTTGGCTATCTCAATCCGAAATATTGTGAAAGATTATGTGCTTGTGTTTTCTGGATATTATCGATGGACTTTATTGTTTTGAATGTTTTTATCAGGGAGCATTTAATTTTGTACCAAAGAAACACTAATTGGTCCATCATGGGGGTACCAGATCTACACATTCCTATTTTCTAGGGAGAAATCTAGAGGAACTGCGGTAAACAACCATGATACTTTTGTTTGTATCGATGACTTTTTATGCACTTCCCCAACGAAAACACTTTGCTTTTCTCCAAAACCATGTTTACTGTAATTTTCTCGGTCCATGGCATACGAATTCCACACCCCTTTGTCCGGATATGACTGGATGAAACAAGAAATAACCTTTTTTTTTTTTTTTGCTAACTCAATCCCAGATATTGCTACAGCCTCTGTGTTTGTGTTTTCCAGATATTATCAATGGACTTGATTGTTTTGAATGTTTTTATCGGGGAACATTTAAATTTGTGCTTGGAAACAATAATTGGTTCCACATGGAGCCACCAGCTCTACAGATTCGTATTTTCTAGGGAGAAAGCTAGAGGTACTGCGGCAAACAAACATGACATTTCTGTTTGTATCGATGACATTTTATGCACTTGTCTAACGAAAAGACTTTGCTTTTCTCCAATACCATTTTTACTGTGATTTTCTCGGTCCAAGGCATACGAATTCCACACCAGTTTGTCCAGATATGACTGGATGAAAGCAGAAATATCCGGTTGTTCTTTGGCTAACTCAATGCGAAATATTGTGTAAGTTTCTGTGTTTGTGTTTCTGGATATTATGGATGGACTTTATTGTTTTGAATGCTTTTATCAGGGAGCATTTAATTTTTTACCGAAGAAACACTAATTGGTTCATCATGGGGACAACAGCTCTACACATTCTTATTTTCTAGGGAGAAAGCTAGAGGAACTGCGGCAAACAAACATGACATTTATGTTTGTATAGATGACATTTTATGCACTTGCCTAACGAAAAGATTTTGCTTTTCTCCAAAACCATTTTCACTGTGATTTTCTCGGTCCATTGCATACGAATTCCACACCAGCTTTTCCAGATATGACTGGATGAAACCCCGACTATCTGGTTGTGTTTTGGCTAACTCAATCCCAGATATTGCTACAGAATCAATGTTTGTGTTTTCCGGATATTATCAACGGAATTTATTGTTTTCAATGTTTTTTATCAGGAAACATTTAATTTTGTGCTTGGAAACACTAGTTGATTCCACATGGAGACACCAGCTCTACACATTAATTTATTCTAGGGAGGAAGTTAGAGGAATTGTGGCAAACAAACATGATATTTCTGTTTGTATCGATGACATTTTATGCAATTGCCTAACGAAAACACTTTGCTTTTTCTAAAACGATTTTTACTGTGATTTTCTAGGTCCATTGCATACGATTTCCACACCACTTTGTCCGGATATACCTGGATGAAAC
The DNA here is from genome assembly GCF_033115175.1 of Lepus europaeus. Taxonomy (NCBI): domain Eukaryota; kingdom Metazoa; phylum Chordata; class Mammalia; order Lagomorpha; family Leporidae; genus Lepus; species Lepus europaeus. Next base: position 179,141 of record NW_026909136.1, read on the forward strand.
CAGAAATATACTGTTGTGTTTTGCCTAACTCAATTTGAAATATTATGAAAGCCTCTGCGTTCGTGTTTTCTGGATATTTTCGATGGAATTTATTGTTTTGAATGTTTTTTATCGGGGAACATTTAATTTTGAGCTTGGATACTGCAATTGGTTCCACATGGAGACACCAGCTCTACATATTTGTATTTTCTAGGGAAAAAGCTAGAGGAACTGCGGCAAACAAACATGATATTTCTGTTTGTATATATGACATTTTATGCACTTGCCTATCGAAAATACTTTGCTTTTCTCCAAAACCATTTTTACTGATTTTCTCGGCCCATTGCATACGATTTCCACACCACTTTGTCCGGATATGCCTGTATGAAACCAGAAATATACGGTTGTGTTTTGCCTCACTCAATCCGAAATATTGTGAAAGCCTCGCTGTTTGTGTTTTCTGGATATAATCGATGGACTTTATGGTTTTGAATGTTTTTATCAGGGAACATTTAATTTTGTACCGTTGAAACACTAATTGGTTCATCAGGGAGACATCTCCTGACACATTTCTATTTTCGGGGGAGAAAGCTAGAGGAACTGTGGCACACAAACATGATATTTCTGATTGGATAGATGACATTTTATGCACTTGCCTAATGAAAAGACTTTGCTTTTCTCCAAAATCATTTTTACTCTGATTTTCTCGGTCCATTGCAAACGAATTCCACACCAATTTGTCCGGATATGACTGGATGAAACCCGCAATATCCGGTTGTGTTTTGGCTAACTCAATCCCAGATATTGCTGCAGCCTCTGTGTTTGTGTTTTCTGGATATTATCAACGGACTTTATTGTTTTGAATGTTTCTTCATGGAGCATTTAATTTTGTGCTTAGAAACCCTAATTCGTTCCACATTGAGACACCAGCTCTACACATTTGTATTTTCTAGTGAGCAAGCTAGAGTAACTGTGGCTAACAAGCATGATATTTCTGTTTGTATAGATGATGTTTTATGCACTTGCCTAATGAAAAGACTTTGCTTTTCTCAAATACCATTTTTACTCTGATTTTCTGGGTCCATTGCATACAAATTCCACAGAAATTTGTCCGGATATGACCGGATGAAACCTGAAATATCCGGTTGTGTTTTGGCTAACTCTATCCGAAATATTATGAAAGCTTCTGTGTTTGTGTTTTCTGCATATTATCAATGGACTTTATTGTTTAGAATGCTTTTTATCAGGGAACATTTAATTTTGTGCTTGGAAACACTAATTGGTTCCACATGGAGACACCAGCTCTACACATTCTTATTTTCTGGGGAAGAAGCTAGAGGAACTGCAGCAAACACGCATGATATTTCTGTTTGTATAGACGACATTTTATGCACTTGACTAACGAAAAGACTTTGCTTTTCTCCAAAAGCATTTTTACTCTGATTTTCTCGGTCCATTGCATACGAATTCCACACTAGTTTCTCCGGATATGTCTGGATGAAACCGGAAATATCCGGTTTTGTTTTGGCTAACTCAATCCCAGATATTGCTACAGCCTCTGTGTTTGTGTTTTCCGCATATTATCAACGGACTTTTGTTTTGACTGTTTTTTATCGGGGAACATTTAATTTTGAGCTTAGATACACTAATTGGTTCCACATGGAGACACCAGCTCTACATATTTGTATTTTCTAGGGAGAAAGCTAGAGGAACTGTGGCAAACAAACATGATATTTCTGTTTGTATCGATGACATTTTATGCACTTGCCTAACGAAAAGACTTTGCTTTTCTCCAAAACCATTTTTACTGTGATTTTCTCGGGCCATTGCATACGAATTCTAAACGACTTTTTCCGAATATTACTGGATGAATCCAGAAATATCCGGTTGTGTTTTGGCTATCTCAATCCGAAATATTGTGAAAGATTATGTGCTTGTGTTTTCTGGATATTATCGATGGACTTTATTGTTTTGAATGTTTTTATCAGGGAGCATTTAATTTTGTACCAAAGAAACACTAATTGGTTCATCATGGGGGTACCAGCTCTACACATTCGTATTTTCTAGGGAGAAAGCTAGAGGAACTGCGGCAAAAAAACATGATATTTCTGTTTGAATAGATGACATTTTATGCACTTGCCTAACGAAAAGACTTTGCTTTTCACCAAAGCCTTTTTTACTCTGATTTTCTCGGTCCATTGCATAAGAATTCTAAATGACTTTTTCCGGATATGACTGGATGAGACCAGAAATATCCGGTTTTGTTTTGGCTAACTCAATCTCAGATATTGCTACAGCCTCTGTGTTTGTGTTTTCTGGATATTATCCTCGGACTTTATCGTTTTGAATGTTTTTTTATCGGGGAATATTTAATTTTGAGATTAGGTACATGAATTGGTTCATCATGGGGACACCAGCTCTACACATTCGTATTTTCTAGGGAGAAAGCTAGAGGAACTGCGGCAAACAAACGTGATATTTCTGTTTGTATCGATGACATTTTATGCACTTGCCTAACGAGAAGACTTTGCTTTTCTGCTAAATCAGTTGTACTGTGATTTTCCCGGTCCATTGCGTACGAATTCTACACCAGTTTGTCCGGATATGTCTGGATCTAACTGGAAATATCCGGTTGTGTTTTGGCTAACTCAATCCCAGTTATTGCTACAGTCTGTGTTTGTGTATTCCTGATATTATCATGGACTTTATTCTTCTGAATGTTTTTTATTGGGGAACATTTTATTTTGAGCTTAGATACACTAATTGGTTCCACATGGAGACACCAGCTCTACATATTTGTATTTTCTAGGGAGAAAGCTAGTGGAACTGTGACAAATAAGCTTCATATTTCTGTTTGTATCGATGACATTTTATGCACTTGCCTAACGAAAAGGCTTTGCTTTTCTCCAAAACCATTTTTACTGTGATTTTCTCGGTCCATTGCATACGAATTCCAAACGACTTTTTCCGGATATGACTGGATGAAACCAGAAGTATCCAGTTGTGTTTTGGCTAACGCAATGCGAAATATTGTGAAAGTTTCTGTGTTTGTGTTTTCTGGATATTATCGATGGACTTTATTGTTTTGAATGTTTTTATCAGGGAACATTTAATTTTGTACCTTTGAAACACTAATTGGTTCATCATGTGGACACCAGCTCTATACATTCGTATTTTCTGGGGAGAAAGCTAGAGCAACTGTGGCAAACAAACACGATATTTCTGTTTGTATCGATGACATTTTATGCACTTGCTAACGAAAATACTTTGCTTTTCTCCAAAACCATTTTTACTGTGATTTTCTCGGTCCATTGCATGCGAATTCCAAACGACTTTGTCAAGATATGACTGAAAGAAACCAGAAATATCCGCTTGTGTTGTGGCTAACTCAATCGCAGATATTGCTACAGCCTCTGTTTATGTGTATTCCTGATATTATCAATGGAATTATTGTTTTGAAGGTTATTTTTCGGAACATTTTATTTTGAGCTTAGATACACTAATTGGTTCCACATGGAGACACCAGCTCAATATATTTGTATTTTCTTGGGAGAAAGCTAGAGGAACTGGGGCAAACAAACGTGATATTTCTGTTTGTATAGATGACATTATATGCCCTGGCCTAACGAGAAGACTTTGCTTTTTTGCTAAACCAGTTGTACTGTGATTTTCCCGGTCCATTGCGTAGGAATTCCACACCACTTTGTCAGGATATGACTGGAGCTAACCAGAATTATCTGGTTTTGTTTTGGCTAACTCAATCCCAGATATTGCTACAGCCTCTGTGTTTGTGTTTTCTGAATATTATAGATGGACTTTATTGTTTTGAATGTTTTTTATCAGGGAACATTTAATTTTGTGCTATGAAACACTATCTGGTT